>NC_092227.1:26724001-26751501 GCF_036320965.1 Panulirus ornatus
TGCTTTGTGGAACTTCCTAAGAGTATTTGCTTCGGGAGGTAAGTTGCTAGAAGAAGTGAAAAAATTTTACCAAGTATGTAAGGCATGTGTACGAGTAGCGAGTAGGAAGAGAGGGGAGTGATTGGTTCCCAGTGAATGTCGGCAGGGGTGTGTGATGTCCCCATGGTTTTTCGATATGTTTAAGGATGGGGTGGTTAGGGAGGTAAATGTAAGAGTTTGGGTGAGAGGGTCGAGTAGGCTGTCTGTTGGGGATGACTGGGAGTGGGATGTGAGGCAGTTGTTCGCTGATGATACAGTGCTAGTGGATGATTCGGGTTAGAAAATGCAGAAGTTGGTGACTTAGTTTGGAAAAATGTGTGAAAGGAGGAAATTGAGAGTAAATGTTGATAAAGGCAAGGTTATTAGGTTCAGTAGGGTAGAAGGGCAAGTTAGTCGGAACTTAAGTTTGAATGGAGGAAAATTGGACGAAGGGAAGTCTTTTCGATATCTGGGAGTGGACTTAGGAGTAAATGGAACCATGGAAGCGGATGTGAGTCATAGGGTGGGGGAGGGGCAGAAGATTCTGGAAGCGTTGAAGAATGTGTGGAAGGAGAAAACGTTATCGCGGAGAGCGAAATGGGTATGTTTGAATGAATAGTACTTCCAACAACGTTATATGGTTGGGAGGCGTGGGCTATAGATAGGGTCGTACGAAGGAGGGTGGATGTGTTGGAAATGAAATGTTTGAGGACAATATGCAGTGTGAGGTGGTTTGATCGAGTAAGTAATAAAAGGGTAGAAGAGATTTGTGGAAATAAAAAGAGTGTGGATGAGAGAGCAGGAGAGGATGTTGAAATGGAACAAGAAGAACCAGGAGACCAAGTTGGAGGTGGAAGGATGGAGCCAAAAGAGATTTTTAGCGATCGGGGCCTGAACATACAGGAGGATGAGAGGCTTGCTAGGAACACAGTGAATTGGAACGATGTAGTATACCGAGGTCGACGTGCTGTCAGTGGACTGAAACAGGGCATGTGAAGCGTCTGGAGTAAACCAAGGAAAGGTCTGTGGGCCCTGGATGTGGCCAGAGTGCTGTGGATTCGGTACATTATGCATGTCACCTAGAGACAGAGTGGGAACGAATGTGGCCTTTTTGTCTGTTTTCCTAGCGCTACCTCGCTGAAGAGGGGGCAGGGGGGGGGTTATGATGCTGTTTCCAGTGGGGTGGGATAGCGACAGGAATGGATGAAGGCAAGTAAGTAGGAATATGTACACGTGTATGTTTGTATATATCTGTATGTGTATGCATATGTATGTATATGTCGATACGTTTATGTATGTGTATGGGTGTGTATATATATATATATATATATATATATATATATATATATATATATATATATATATATATATATATATATATATATATAGAGGGGACGGGAGCGGGGGGCCAGAAATCCTCCCCTCCTTGTATTAACTTTCTAAAATGGGAAACAGATATATATATATATATATATATATATATATATATATATATATATATATATATATATATATAAATATATATATATATATATATATATATATATATATATATATATATATATATATATATATATATATATTTTTTTTTTTTTTTTTTTTATACTTTGTCGCTGTCTCCCTTGTTTGCGAGGTAGCGCAAGGAAACAAACAAAAGAAATGGCCCAACCCCCCCCCATACACATGTACATACACACGTCCACACACGCAAATATACATACCTACACAGCTTTCCATGGTTTACCCCAGACGCTTCACATGCCTTGATTCAATCCACTGACAGCACGTCAACCCCTGTATACCACATCGCTCCAATTCACTCTATTCCTTGCCCTCCTTTCACCCTCCTGCATGTTCAGGCCCCGATCACACAAAATCTTTTTCACTCCATCTTTCCACCTCCAATTTGGTCTCCCTCTTCTCCTCGTTCCCTCCACCTCCGACACATATATCCTCTTGGTCAATCTTTCCTCACTCATTCTCTCCATGTGCCCAAACCATTTCAAAACACCCTCTTCTGCTCTCTCAACCACGCTCTTTTTATTTCCACACATCTCTCTTACCCTTACGTTACTTACTCGATCAAACCACCTCACACCACACATTTTCCTCAAACATCTCATTTCCAGCACGTCCATCCTTATGCGCACAACTCTATCCATAGCCCACGCCTCGCAACCATACAACATTGTTGGAACCACTATTCCTTCAAACATACCCATTTTTGCTTTCCGAGATAATGTTCTCGACTTCCACACATTTTTCAAGGCTCCCAAAATTTTCGCCCCCTCCCCCACCCTATGATCCACTTCCGCTTCCATGGTTCCATCCGCTGACAGATCCACTCCCAGATATCTAAAACACTTCACTTCCTCCAGTTTTTCTCCATTCAAACTCACCTCCCAATTGACTTGACCCTCAACCCTACTGTACCTAATAACCTTGTTAGAAGCAGTGAAAAGTTTTTATCGAGGATGTAAGGCATGTGTACGTGTAGGAAGAGAGGAAAGTGATTGGTTCTCAGTGAATGTAGGTTTGCGGCAGGGGTGTGTGATGTCGCCATGGTTGTTTAATTTGTTTATGGATGGGGTTGTTAGGGAGGTAAATGCAAGAGTCCTGGAAAGAGGGGCAAGTATGAAGTCTGTTGGGGATGAGAGAGCTTGGGAAGTGAGTCAGTTGTTGTTCGCTGATGATACAGCGCTGGTGGCTGATTCATGTGAGAAACTGCAGAAGCTGGTGACTGAGTTTGGTAAAGTGTGTGGAAGAAGAAAGTTAAGAGTAAATATATATATGTATATATATATATATATATATATATATATATATATATATATATATATATATATATATATATATATATATATATATATATATATATATATATATATATATATATACATATATACATATATATGTATATATATATATATATGTATATATATAAATATATATATATATATATATATATATATATATATATATATATATATATATATATATATATATATATATATATATATATATATATATATATATATATATATATATATATATATATATACAAATTGGAGGTGGAAAGATGGAGTGAAAGAGATTTTGTGTGATCGGGGCCTGAACATGCAGGAGGGTGAAAGGAGGGCAAGGAATAGAGTAAATTGGAGCGATGTGGTATACCGAGGTTGACGTGCTGTCAGTGCATTGAATCAAGGCATGTGAAGCGTCTGGGGTAAACCATGGAAAGCTGTGTAGGTATGTATATTTGCGTGTGTGGACGTATATATATACATGTGTATGAGGGTGGTTTGGGCCATTTCTTTCGTCTGTTTCCTTGCGCTACCTCGCAAACGCGGGAGACAGCGAAAAAAAAAAAAAGAATATGTATATATATATATATATATATATATATATTCCTCGCGTGTCGTAGAAAGCGACTAGAGGGGACGGGAGCGGGGGGCCAGAAATCCTCCCCTCCTTGTATTAACTTTCTAAAATGGGAAACAGAAGAAGGAGTCACGCGGGGAGTACTCATCCTCCTCGAAGGCTCAGAGTGGGGTGCCTAAATGTGTGTGGATGTAACCAAGATGTGAAAAAAGGAGAGATAGGTAGTATGTTTGAGGAAAGGAACCTGGATGTTTTGGCTCTGAGTGAAACGAAGCTCAAGGGTAAAGGGGAAGAGTGGTTGGGGAATGTCTGGGGAGTAAAGTCAGGGGTTAGTGAGAGGACAAGAGCAAGGGAAGGAGTAGCAATACTCCTGAAACAGGAGTTGTGGGAGTATGTGATAGAATGTAAGAAAGTAAATTCTCGATTAATATGGGTAAAACTGAAAGTTGATGGAGAGAGGTGGGTGATTATTGGTGCATATGCACCTGGGCATGAGAAGAAAGATCATGAGAGGCAAGTGTTTTGGGAGCAGCTGAATGAGTGTGTTAGTGGTTTTCATGCACGAGACCGGGTTATAGTGATGGGTGATTTGAATGCAAAGGTGAATAATGTGGCAGTTGAGGGAAGAATTGGTATACATGGGGTGTTCAGTGTTGTAAATGGTAATGGTGAAGAGCTTGTAGATTTATGTGCTGAAAAAGGACTGATGATTGGGAATACCTGGTTTAAAATGCGAGATATACATAAGTATACTTATGTAAGTAGGAGAGATGGCCAGAGAGCGTTATTGGATTACGTGTTAATTGACAGGCGTGCGAAAGAGAGACTTTTGGATGTTAATGTGCTGAGAGGTGCAACTGGAGGGATGTCTGATCATTATCTTGTGGAGGCTAAGGTGAAGATTTGTATGGGTTTTCAGAAAAGAAGAGTGAATGTTGGGGTGAAGAGGGTGGTGAGAGTAAGTGAGCTTGGGAAGGTGACTTGTGTGAGGAAGTACCAGAAGAGACTGAGTACAGAATGGAAAGAGGTGAGAACAATGGAAGTAAGGGGAGTGGGGGAGGAATGGGATGTATTTAGGGAATCAGTGATGGATTGCGCAAAAGATGCTTGTGGCATGAGAAGAGTGGGAGGTGGGTTGATTAGAAAGGGTAGTGAGTGGTGGGATGAAGAAGTAAGAGTATTCGTGAAAGAGAAGAGAGAGGCATTTGGACGATTTTTGCAGGGAAAAAATGCAATTGAGTGGGAGATGTATAAAAGAAAGAGACAGGAGGTCAAGAGAAAGGTGCAAGAGGTGAAAAAAAGGGCAAATGAGAGTTGGGGTGAGAGAGTATCATTAAATTTTAGGGAGAATAAAAAGATGTTCTGGAAGGAGGTAAATAAAGTGCGTAAGACAAGGGAGCAAATGGGAACTTCAGTGAAGGGCGCAAATGGGGAGGTGATAACAAGTAGTGGTGATGTGAGAAGGAGATGGAGTGAGTATTTTGAAGGTTTGTTCAATGTGTTTGATGATAGAGTGGCAGATATAGGGTGTTTTGGTCGAGGTGGTGTGCAAAGTGAGAGGGTTAGGGAAAATGATTTGGTAAACAGAGAAGAGGTAGTGAAAGCTTTGCGGAAGATGAAAGCCGGCAAGGCAGCAGGTTTGGATGGTATTGCAGTGGAATTTATTAAAAAAGGGGGTGACTGTATTGTTGACTGGTTGGTAAGGTTATTTAATGTATGTATGACTCATGGTGAGGTGCCTGAGGATTGGCGGAATGCGTGCATAGTGCCATTGTACAAAGGCAAAGGGGATAAGAGTGAGTGCTCAAATTACAGAGGTATAAGTTTGTTGAGTATTCCTGGGAAATTATATGGGAGGGTATTGATTGAGAGGGTGAAGGCATGTACAGAGCATCAGATCGGGGAAGAGCAGTGTGGTTTCAGAAGTGGTAGAGGATGTGTGGATAAGGTGTTTGCTTTGAAGAATGTATGTGAGAAATACTTAGAAAAGCAAATGGATTTGTATGTAGCATTTATGGATCTGGAGAAGGCATATGATAGAGTTGATACAGATGCTCTGTGGAAGGTATTAAGATTATATGGTGTGGGAGGAAAGTTGTTAGAAGCAGTGAAAAGTTTTTATCGAGGATGTAAGGCATGTGTACGTGTAGGAAGAGAGGAAAGTGATTGGTTCTCAGTGAATGTAGGTTTGCGGCAGGGGTGTGTGATGTCTCCATGGTTGTTTAATTTGTTTATGGATGGGGTTGTTAGGGAGGTAAATGCAAGAGTTTTGGAAAGAGGGGCAAGTATGAAGTCTGTTGGGGATGAGAGAGCTTGGGAAGTGAGTCAGTTGTTGTTCGCTGATGATACAGCGCTGGTGGCTGATTCATGTGAGAAACTGCAGAAGCTGGTGACTGAGTTTGGTAAAGTGTGTGGAAGAAGAAAGTTAAGAGTAAATGTGAATAAGAGCAAGGTTATTAGGTACAGTAGGGTTGAGGGTCAAGTCAACTGGGAGGTGAGTTTGAATGGAGAAAAACTGGAGGAAGTAAAGTGTTTTAGATATCTGGGAGTGGATCTGGCAGCGGATGGAACCATGGAAGCGGAAGTGGATCATAGGGTGGGGGAGGGGGCGAAAATTCTGGGGGCCTTGAAGAATGTGTGGAAGTCGAGAACATTATCTCGGAAAGCAAAAATGGGTATGTTTGAAGGAATAGTGGTTCCAACAATGTTGTATGGTTGCGAGGCGTGGGCTATGAATAGAGTGGTGCGCAGGAGGATGGATGTGCTGGAAATGAGATGTTTGAGGACAATGTGTGGTGTGAGGTGGTTTGATCGAGTGAGTAACGTAAGGGTAAGAGAGATGTGTGGAAATAAAAAGAGCGTGGTTGAGAGAGCAGAAGAGGGTGTTTTGAAGTGGTTTGGGCACATGGAGAGGATGAGTGAGGAAAGATTGACCAAGAGGATATATGTGTCGGAGGTGGAGGGAACAAGGAGAAGAGGGAGACCAAATTGGAGGTGGAAAGATGGAGTGAAAAAGATTTTGTGTGATCGGGGCCTGAACATGCAGGAGGGTGAACGGAGGGCAAGGAATAGAGTGAATTGGAGCGATGTGGTATACCGGGGTTGACGTGCTGTCAGTGGATTGAAGCAAGGCATGTGAAGCGTCTGGGGTAAACCATGGAAAGCTGTGCAGGTATGTATATTTGCGTGTGTGGACGTAATGTATATACATGTGTATGGGGGGGGGGGGTTGGGCTATTTCTTTCGTCTGTTTCCTTGCGCTACCTCGCAAACGCGGGAGACAGCGACAAAGTATAATAAAAAAAAAAAATAATATATATATATATATATATATATATATATATATATATATATATATATATATATATATATATATATATATATATATATATATTTCTTTCTTTCATACTATTCGCCATTTCCCGCATTAGCGAGGTAGCGTTGAGAACAGAGGACTGGGCCCTTGAGGGAATATCCTTACCTGGGCCCCTTCTCTGTTCCCTCTTTTGGAAAATTAAGAAAAAAAAAAAAAAGTGAGAGGGGAGGATTTCCAGCCCCCCGCTCGCTCCCCTTTTAGTCGCCTTCTACGACACGCAGGGAATACGTGGGAAGTATTCTTTCTCCCCTATCCCCAGGGATAATATATATATATATATATATATATATATATATATATATACATATATATATATATATATATATATATATATATATATATATATATATATATAGAGAGAGAGAGAGAGAGAGAGAGAGAGAGAGAGAGAGAGAGAGGTCCCAAACAAGTACCTAAAAAATGTGCCAGACTAGCCATATACATATATATATATATATATATATATATATACATATATGTATATATATATATATATATATATATATATATATATATATATATGGAATGAGTATTTTGAAGGTTTGTTGAATGTGTCTGATGACAGAGTGGCAGATATAGGGTGTTTTGGTCGAGGTGGTGTGCAAAGTGAGAGGGTTAGGGAAAATGATTTGGTAAACAGAGAAGAGGTAGTAAAAGCTTTGCGGAAGATGAAAGCCGGCAAGGCAGCAGGTTTGGATGGTATTGCAGTGGAATTTATTAAAAAAGGGGGTGACTGTATTGTTGACTGGTTGGTAAGGTTATTTAATGTATGTATGACTCATGGTGAGGTGCCTGAGGATTGGCGGAATGCATGCATAGTGCCATTGTACAAAGGCAAAGGGGATAAGAGTGAGTGCTCAAATTACAGAGGTATAAGTTTGTTGAGTATTCCTGGTAAATTATATGGGAGGGTATTGATTGAGAGGGTGAAGGCATGTACAGAGCATCAGATTGGGGAAGAGCAGTGCGGTTTCAGAAGTGGTAGAGGATGTGTGGATCAGGTGTTTGCTTTGAAGAATGTATGTGAGAAATACTTAAAAAAGCAAATGGATTTGTATGTAGCATTTATGGATCTGGAGAAGGCATATGATTGTCCTCATTGTCCTCATTGTCCTCAAACATGTCATTTCCAGCACATCCATCCTCCTGCGCACAACTCTATCCATAGCCCACGCCTCGCAACCATACAACATTGTTGGAACCACTATTCCTTCAAACATACCCATTTTTGCTTTCCGAGATAATGTTCTCGACTTCCACACATCCTTCAAGGCCCCCAGAATTTTCGCCCCCTCCCCCACCCTATGATCCACTTCCGCTTCCATGGTTCCATCCGCTGCCAGATCCACTCCCAGATATCTAAAACACTTCACTTCCTCCAGTTTTTCTCCATTCAAACTCACCTCCCAATTGACTTGACCCTTAACCCTACTGTACCTAATAACCTTGCTCTTATTCACATTTACTCTTAACTTTCTTCTTCCACACACTTTACCAAACTCAGTCACCAGCTTCTGCAGTTTCTCACGTGAATCAGCCACCAGCGCTGTATCATCAGCGAACAACAACTGACTCACTTCCCAAGCTCTCTCATCCCCAACAGACTTCATACTTGCCCCTCTTTCCAAAACTCTTGCATTTACCTCCCTAACAACCCCATCCATAAACAAATTAAACAACCATGGAGACATCACACACCCCTGCCGCAAACCTACATTCACTGAGAACCAATCACTTTCCTCTCTTCCTACACGTACACATGCCTTACATCCTCGATAAAAACTTTTCACTGCTTCTAACAACTTGCCTCCCACACCATATATTCTTAATACCTTCCACAGAGCATCTCTATCAACTCTATCATATGCCTTCTCCAGATCCATAAATGCTACATACAAATCCATTTGCTTTTCTAAGTATTTCTCACATACATTCTTCAAAACAAACACCTGATCCACACATCCTCTACCACTTCTGAAACCACACTTCTCTTCCCCAATCTGATGCTCTGTACATGCCTTCACCCTGTCAATCAATACCCTCCCATATAATTTACCAGGAATACTCAACAAACTTATACCTCTGTAATTTGAGCACTCACTCTTATCCCCTTTGCCTTTGTACAATGGCACTATGCACGCATTCCGCTAATCCTCAGGCACCTCACCATGAGTCATACATACATTAAATAACCTTACCAACCAGTCAACAATACAGTCACCCCCTTTTTTAATAAATTCCACTGCAATACCATCCAAACCTGCTGCCTTGCCGGCTTTCATCTTCCGCAAAGCTTTCACTACCTCTTCTCTGTTTACCAAATCATTTTCCCTAACCCTCTCACTTTGCACACCACCTCGACCAAAACACCCTATATCTGCCACTCTATCATCAAACACATTCAACAAACCTTCAAAATACTCACTCCATCTCCTTCTCACATCACCACTACTTGTTATCACCTCCCCATTTGCGCCCTTCACTGAAGTTCCCATTTGCTCCCTTGTCTTACGCACTTTATTTACCTCCTTCCAGAACATCTTTTTATTCTCCCTAAAATTTAATGATACTCTCTCACCCCAACTCTCATTTGCCCTTTTTTCTCCTCTTGCACCTTTCTCTTGACCTCCTGTCTCTTTCTTTTATACATCTCCCACTCAATTGCATTTTTTCCCTGCAAAAATCGTCCAAATATATATATATATATATATATATATATATATATATATATATATATATATATATATATATATATATATATATATATATATATATATATATATATATATATATATATATATATATATATATATATATATATATATATATATATATATATATATATATATATATATATATATATATATATATATATATATATATATATATATATATATATATATGTGTGTGTGTGTGTGTGTGTGTGTGTGTGTGTGTGTATAGCAAAATGCATATAAATAATAGGGTAGGACCCTTGGTAAACAAAGACGGAAGACCGTTTGTGGATGATAAAAGCATAGCAACAATCCTAAGCGAGTTTTCAGATCTGTTTTTTACACTAGAAAGTAGCGACATGAACTCTAAGACATTTATTCATTGCTTACACTACATCAAAATTTACTATCACAGTTAGAGAAGTACTACCACAAAGTTAAAGATTAGTTAATGTCCTAGTCCTGATCATTTCAACATACGAGTACTTCAAACCATTAACATATATCCTCGATGAGTATCTTATATGGAACAGAGTCGAAGTACTGGAGACTAGCAGACGTTACTCCTACACTCAGAAATGCAAGCCTCACATCAATTACATGTAAAATTTTGGAGTCAGTAATCAGAGAAAAATCGTAGCCTATCTTGTAAAAGATAATCTGATCAACAGTGTACAAGCTCACAGAATAGTGTGGTAAGAGTCAGAAGGCATACAGATAATTTAAAAAGAATAACCCGCAAGCTGACAGTATGACTACGAAGGCGAAATATTTATCAAGTCTGGTCTTAAATGCATCTACAATAATATTTTCAAACGATGTAATTGGTAAATAATTCAATGTGTTAAAAATCCAGTTGAAGAAAAAGTACTTCGTCTCATTTGAAATGAATTGTTTACCCACGAGTTAGTGACCATTATTCCGTGTAAAATCATATGAATCAGAAGCATTCTGAGGTCATGGTCATCAAAGCCTATCTTAATCTTTATTTCTTGCTTTAGATCTCCTCTTATCTTTACTAACCTGAGTAGATTCAAGTCGTATGGATGGCTCCCATAGGATTTGTTTCTCAACTCCAGAAACGTCTAGGCAACTTGTTCTATCTTTTTTATTTTTAGGTAGGGTAACAAGTCAAAGAATTGTAAACAGCAAAGGTGATTTCCCTAGACTTACATTTGCAGACTCTATGAATCCAACAACTTCATTTGCTCTTGCAAGGTTTTAGAAAGCACAGCTCATGCCTACCAACGTCATTGAATTATATCATGAATCATTCAATACCCACAACAAAAGTAAATAATAAATAGGAAGCAAAGATTCGTAATGAACGGTGAATCTTCACAGTGGTACCCGTTAATAGTGGCGTACCCCAGGGGTCCGTCCTTGGTCCTATTTTTCATCACTGATATTGACGATGTTCATTAGGGCTACATAACTCTGTGTTCTAAATGGCAAAAGACACTAAGTTTGCCAATGTGATATCAAAGGACGAAGATACGTTAAGATAACAAGAGGATCTGGATGAAATAGCTAAACGGTTTAGAAAATGGCAAATGTCATTTAATGTCAATACATTTCAGCTGTTGTAAGAAGGAAACCTCAACAAGGAATTCGATTATGAACTGATACGCCACAAGATAAAGGACACCTCTTATGTGAGGGTTCTAATTGTTACTGTCTACGACTTCAAAATTCTCCCTGCATTTCAACGGTACCAAGAACGCAAACAAGATTACAGGAATTATTTACAAAAACTTCAAGTGCAGAAACAAGACCATGATATTACCACTATATCTCAGTCTACTTAGACACCAGCTCAAATGTTCAGTGCAGTTCGAAGGTTGAATTTTTCATACTGGAAGCAGAGTAGCAAAAGAGCTACTAAATTGATTCCTTCTTTACGTAACAAACCATATGAGGACAGATTGCGAGAACTGAATTTGTTCTCTCTAATAAAAGAGCGCCTACGAGCTAAAATAGCAGAATGTTTTGAAATACATAAAGGATTCAACGACATCGATAAAGAAAATTCCTTCACAGTCGGACCAGTACTAATAACGTGAGCAAATAGACAAAAACTTAGAGGTCACCGTGTTAATCTGCATATCACGAAATACTTCTTTACCAAAGACATAACTGACACTTGGAATAAACTACCAAAATATGTTGTTCAGAACAATACTATTATGTGTTAGAAATTAAGCTTGATCATCATCTGTCACTTTACGGTAATGAACAATTCTTTCAATCAGATCATCATGATGTAGTGGTATTTTGTTTCTTTCTGAATCACTTCTCTCAACTTGGCCATGCTACAGTAACATATCAACCTGGATTAACCCATGTCGTCTGCTTTAAGGGAACAAAATGGAATTATCGCATTATTTTTCCACAACGGGAGTAATATAGGATGAGAACTGGCGAGGCTGAAGCTCAAAATTTTATCCTTACTATTGTGTTTATGATAGAAAGTGAATGGATGTATGTCTTTGGTGACTGGATGCATTACATATTTATCTGTTCTACCATCTGATTTTCTTATAAAAATTTCCTTCAGGAAAACTAGTGTCGCAAATATCTTTTTAGAGTATTTCACGTCCGGCGTGTTGCTGGAGGGAATGGATGGTGAAAAGTGAGCCTCTGGTTTGCTTTTCTTTTCTTCTACTGCTTTTAAGGAGACTACATCTTTTTTCACTAATCTTCAGGCCGGACCACCTTACATGGACCTTGGGTCCCGTGTGGTCTCTCTCTCTCTCTCTCTCTCTCTCTCTCTCTCTCTCTCTCTCTCTCTCTCTCTCTCTCTCTCTCTCTCTCTCTCTCTCTCTCTCTCTCTCTCTCTCTCTCTCTCTTCAGTATGATATCTGCTACAAAAGTTTTTCAATAGCTTCCTACATAGGGATCGAACAATTCTACCATCGCACGTCCATACACCGAAAGACAATACTGAATTAAGGCTAAATCTCACTGTCCTAACTAAGCCTAAGCCAGTGGCATCTTTTCTCCCGACCTGTAGAGTTAATGGGTCTTAATGGACCTCAGAGTTGGGAGAAGGGAAAGCAAACGTTAATCTTGAGACTGTCTAAAGCAACCCCTAAACACACCCTCCCCACCCATTTGATACATAATATCCTTTCACAGCCGTGCTGAAAATTATTAAGGTGAGATCGCACTTCATTGGGAGTTGATATATCTAACATGTAATTTTTCTACATGTGTAGCACGAAATGTTTCGTGGAAACAATCCACCTCAGTAGGTGCCAAACTTGATGATTTTATTTAAATCTCAACATCACATCAGAAGTAACATTTTTCCGTGTTCTTTCTCAGCTGCAAGTTTTTCTGAATTTGTGTCCATATGTTGTATTTAGACTGTCATACTGCATTGATATTGTTATTTTGTTTCGCTTCTAGAGTTTTCCTTATTTCTATGTGCCATGTGATGTGATTTTTCCGAATTTCATTTTTATACTTTGCGTTTTACATATCATATCCAAGTTTTGTGAAGCATATTTTTATCATTTTGTGAATTCCTGATGATGTCTCTGCGAAGTACGAATGGTTGAATAAAATGAATGGATAAATATGATCAACTGGTGTTTGAGCATCCACCTAATTGTAGAACAACAGTGACAATTAGAGAACTTAAGAAAAAAAAAGTTTAACTCTAAACATGCTCTTGTATTCAATTCTGTGTGCATTAGAGAAAACCTGCTCCCAGGGAAGTGAGAGGACTAGGAAGGATGGTTTGGTAAACAGAGAAGTGGTAGTGAAAGCTTTGCGGAAGATAAAAGCCGACAAGGTGGCGGGTTTGGGTAGTATTGCGATGGAATCTATTAAAAAAGGGGGTGACTGTGTTGTTGATTGGTTGGTAAGAATATTCAATGTGTGCATGGTTCATGGTGATGTGCCTGAGGATTGGCGGAATGTATGCATAGTGACACTGTACAAAGGCAAAAGGGATAAAGGTGAGTGTTCGAATTACAGCAGCAAGGCAGCAGGTTTGGATGGTATTGCAGTGGAATTTATTAAAAAAGGGGGTGACTGTATTGTTGACTGGTTGGTAAGGTTATTTGATGTATGTATGACTCATGGTGAGGTGCCTGAGGATTGGCGGAATGCGTGCATAGTGCCATTGTACAAAGGCAAAGGGGATAAGAGTGAGTGCTCAAATTACAGAGGTATAAGTTTGTTGAGTATTCCTGGTAAATTATATGGGAGGGTATTGATTGAGAGGGTGAAGGCATGTACAGAGCATCAGATTGGGGAAGAGCAGTGTGGTTTCAGAAGTGGTAGAGGATGTGTGGATCAGATGTTTGCTTTGAAGAATGTACGTGAGAAATACTTAGAAAAGCAAATGGATTTGTATGTAGCATTTATGGATCTGGAGAAGGCATATGATAGAGTTGATAGAGATGCTCTGTGGAAGGTATTAAGAATATATGGTGTGGGAGGTAAGTTGTTAGAAGCAGTGAAAAGTTTTTATCGAGGATGTAAGGCATGTGTACGTGTAGGAAGAGAGGAAAGTGATTGGTTCTCAGTGAATGTAGGTTTCCGGCAGGGGTGTGTGATGTCTCCATGCTTGTTTAATTTGTTTATGGATGGGGTTGTTAGGGAGGTGAATGCAAGAGTTTTGGAAAGAGGCGCAAGTATGAAGTCTGTTGGGGATGAGAGAGCTTGGGAAGTGAGTCAGTTGTTGTTCGCTGATGATACAGCGCTGGTGGCTGATTCATGTGAGAACCTGCAGAAGCTGGTGACTGAGTTTGGTAAAGTGTGTGAAAGAAGAAAGTTAAGAGTAAATGTGAATAAGAGCGAGGTTATTAGGTACAGTAGGGTTAAGGGTAAAGTCACTTGGGATTTGAGTTTGAATGGAGAAAAACTGGAGGAAGTAAAGTGTTTTAGATATCTGGGAGTGGATCTGTCAGCGGATGGAACCATGGAAGCGGAAGTGGATCATAGGATGGGGGAGGGGGCGAAAATTCTGGGAGCCTTGAAGAATGTGTGGAAGTCGAGAACATTATCTCGGAAAGCAAAAATGGGTATGTTTGAAGGAATAGTGGTTCCAACAATGTTGTATGGTTGCGAAGCGTGGGCTATGGATAGAGTGGTGCGCAGGAGGATGGATGTGCTGGAAATGAGATGTTTGAGGACAATGTGTGGTGTGAGGTGGTTTGATCGAGTAAGTAACGTAAGGGTAAGAGAGATGTGTGGAAATAAAAAGAGCGTGGTTGAGAGAGCAGAAGAGGGTGTTTTGAAATGGTTTGGGCACATGGAGAGAATGAGTGAGGAAAGATTGACCAAGAGGATATATGTGTCGGAGGTGGAGGGAACGAGGAGAAGAGGGAGACCAAATTGGAGGTGGAAAGATGGAGTGAAAAAGATTTTGTGTGATCGGGGCCTGAACATGCAGGAGGGTGAAAGGAGGGCAAGGAATAGAGTGAATTGGAGCGATGTGGTATACCGGGGTTGACGTGCTGTCAGTGGATTGAATCAGGGCATGTGAAGCGTCTGGGGTAAACGATGGAAAGCTGTGTAGGTATGTATATTTGCGTGTGTGGACGTATGTATATACATGTGTATGGGGGTGGGTTGGGCCATTTCTTTCGTCTGTTTCCTTGCGCTACCTCGCAAACACGGGAGACAGCGAAAAAAAAAAAAGTTTTAGTATCCCTGGGAAAACATGTGGAAGGGCATTGCCTGAGAGAGTAAAGGTATGTACAGAGCATCAGATTGGGGAAGAGCAGTGTGGTTTCAGAAGTTTTAGAGGGTATATGGATCAGGTGTATCCAGTGAAGAATATATATGAGAATCACTTAGAAAAATGGATGGATTTGTATGTAGCATTTGTGGACCTGGAGAGGGGATATGATAGAGTTGATAGATATGCTTTGTGGATGGCATTAAGGGTATATAGTGTTGGAGGTAAGTTGCTAGAAGCAGTGAATATTTACCAAGGATGTAAGGCATGTGTACGAGTAGAAAGAGATGAAAGTGATCGGTTCCCAGTAAAGGTCGGTTTGTCGCAGGGTTGCGTGATGTCTAAATAGTTGTTGAATTTGTTTATGAATGGGGTGGTTAGGGAGGTAAATGCAAGAGTTTTCGAGAGGGGCAAGTATGCAGTCTGTTGTGGATGAGAGGGCTTGGGAAGGGAGTCAGTTGATGTTTGCTGATGATACAGCGCTGGTGGCTAATTCGGGTGAGAAACTGCAAAAGCTGGTGACTGAGGTTGGTAAAGTGTGTGAAAGAAGAAAGCTGAGAGTAAACGTGAATAACAGCAAGGATAGTAGGTTCAGTAGGGATGAGGGACAAGTCAACTGGGAGGTAAGTTTGAGGGAGGAAGTGAAGTGTTTTAGATATCTGGGAGTGGATTTGGCAGCAGATGGAACCATGGAAGTGAAAGTGAGTCATAGGATGTGGGAGGAGGCGAAGGTTCTGGGAACCTTGAAGAATGTGTGGAAGGCGAGAACGTTATCCTTGGGAGCAAAAATGGGTATGTTTGAAGGAATAGTGGTTCCAACAATGTTATATGGTTGCGAGGCAGGGGCTATAGATAGGGTTGTGCGGAGGGTGGATGTGTTGGATATGAAATGTTTGAGGACAATATATGGTATGAGGTGGTCTGATCAAGTAATGAAAGGGTAAGAGATGTGTGGTAATAAAAAAGAGTGTGGTTGAGAGAGCAGAAGAGGGTGTATTGAAATGGTTTGGTCACATGTAGAGAATAGCGAGGTAGCGCAAGGAAACAGACTAGGAATGACCCAACCAATGCCCACGCACGGCCATATATATTTCAACGTATACATACACATACATACACAGACATATACATTCATACTTATGTACATATACATACTTGCTGCCTTTATCCTTTCCCATCGCCAGCCTCCCACACAGGATATAGCATTTCCCCCCACCAACCCCTTCATCGAGGCAGAGCCAAGAACAGACAAAAAGGCCGCATTCGTTCACACTCAGCCTCTATCTGTCATGTGTAATGCACCGAAACCACAGCTCCCTTTCCCCATCCAGATCCCATAGACCCTTCCATAGTTTACCCCAGACGCTTCATATGCTCTGGTTCAATCCATTAACAGCACGTCAACCCCGCAATGCTGCATAATTCTAATTCACTCTCTTCCTTGCATGCATTTCACCGTCATGTATATTCAGGCCCCGATCACTCAAAATTTTATCACTCCATCCTCTCACCTCCAATTTGGTCTCCCGCTTCTTAATCGACTCTAAACCTCTGACACATGCATCCTCTTTGTAAATATTTCCTCACTCATTCTCTACATATGTTCAAATTATTTCAATGCACCCTCTTCTGCTCTCTCAACCATACTCTTTTTCTTACCACACATCTCTCTTAATCTTTCATTACTTACTCGATCAAAACATCTCACACCACATATTGCCCTCAAACATTTCATTTCCAATACATCCACCCTCCTCCTCACAACCCTATCTACAGCCCATGCTTCGTAACCATATAACATTGTTGGAACCACTATTCCTTTAAACATACCATTATTGCTCTCCTAAATAACATTCTCGCCTTCCACACATTCTTCAACGCTCACCGAACCTTCGCTCCCTCCCCCACTCTGTGCCTTACTTCCGCTTCCGTGGTTCCATCCGCTGCTAAGTCCACTCCCAGATATCTAAAACACTTCACTTCCTCCAGGTTTTCTCTATTCAAATTTACCTCGCAATTAACTTGTCCTGCAACCCTAATAAACCTAATAACCCTGATCTTTCTTCTTTCCCACACTTTACCAAACTTAGTCACCAACTTCTGCAGTTTCTCAGTCGAATCAGGCACCAGCGCTGTATCATCAGTGGACAAAAACTGACTCACTTCCTTGGCCCTCTCATCAAGAATAGACTGCGTACTTGCCCTTCTCTCCAAAACTCTTGCATTCATACCCCTAACCAGCCCATCTATAAACAAATTAAACAACAATGAATACATCACGCACCCCTGCCGCAAACCGAGATTTACAGGGAACCATTTACTTTCTGCTTTTCCTAGTCGTACACATGCCTTACATCCATGGTAAAAACTTTTCACTGCTTCTAGCAACTTACCTCCCACGCCATATAATCTTAATACCTTCCACAAAACATTTTTATCCACCGTATCATATGTTTTCTCCAGGTCCATAAATGCTACATACAACTCCTTCTGTGTTTTTTAGTATTTCTCACATACAATCTTCGAAGTAAAAACCTGATCCACATATCCTCTACCACTTCTGAAACCACACTGATCTTCCCGAATCTGATGCTCTACATACCTTCCTTCACCCTCTCAGTCAATACCTTCTAATATAATTTCCAAGGAATACTGAACAAACTTATAACTCTGTAATTTGAACACTCACCTTTAACCCCTTTGCCTTTGTACAGTGGTACTATGCATGCATTCCACAAATCCTCAGGCACTTCCCCATGATCTATACATATATAGAATATCCTCACAAACCAATCAACAATATAGTCATTTCTTTTTTTATAAATTCAACTTCAATACCATTCAAATCCGCCGCTTTGCCGGTTTTCTTCTTTGGCAAAGCTTTCAGTACCTCTTCTCTGTTCACCAAACCATCCTTTCTGACCCTCTCTTATTACACACCACCCCAACCAAAACACCCCATATCTGCCACTCTATCTTCAAACATATGCTTCAAAAAGAGAGATATACATAACTATACGTATGTGAGCAGGAAAGATGGCCAGAGGGTGTTATTGGATGAAGTGTAAATTGATAGGCGTGCAAAAGAGAATTTTGGATGCTAATGTGCTAAGAAGGGCAGCTGGAGGAATGTCTGATGACTATCTTATGGAGGCGAAGGTGAAGATTTGTTAAGGTTTTCAGAAAAGAAAAGAGAATGTTGGGGAGAAGAGAGTAGTGAGAGTAAGCGAACTTGGTAAGGAGACTTGTTTGAGGAAGTACCTGGAGAAATTGAGTGCAGAATGAGAAAAGCTGAGACCAATCACGTAAGGGGAGTGGTGTAGGAATAGTATGTTTTTAGGGAAGAAGTGAAGGCTTACGCAAAAGATACCTGTGGCATGGAAAAGGTGGGAGGTGGACAGACTAAAAAGGGTAGTGAATGGGATGAAGAAGTAAGATTTTTAATGAAATAGAAGAGAGAGGCGTTTGGACGATCTTCGCTGGCAAGTACCGCAAATGAAAGACATGTGTAAGAAAAGCAGCAGGTCAAGAGAAAGGTGCAGGAGGTGAAAATAAGTTCAGTGGGAGTTGGCGTGAGAGAGTGTCATTACATTTTTGGTACAAAAGAAACATATCTAGGAATGAGGTAAATAAAATGCGTAAGACGAAAACACATTGGAACATCAGTGAAAGGGGCGAATGACGAGGTAAGAACAAGTATGCATACATACATATATATATATATATATATATATATATATATATATATATATATATATATATATATATATATATATATATATATATATATATATATATATATATATATATATATATATATATATATATATATATATATAAATACATATTTACTTTATTTTAGTTTGCTTTCTCGCTGTCTCCCGCGTTAGCGAGGTAGCGCAAGGAAACCGACGAAAGAATGGCCCAACCCACCCACATACACATGTTTATACATACACGTCCACACACGCAAATATACATACCTATAAATCTCAAAGTACACATATATATACACACACAGACATATACATATAGACACATGTACATATTTCATACTGTCTGCCTTTATTTATTCCCATCACCACCTCACCACACATGGAATAACAACCCTCTCCCCCCTCACGTGTGCGAGGTAGCGATAGGAAAAGACAACAAAGGCCCCATTCGTTCACACTCAGCCTATAGCTGTCATGTAATAATGCACCGAAACCACAGCTCCCTTTCCACATTAAGGCCCCACACAACTTTCCATGGTTTACCCCAGACGCTTCACTTGCCCTGGTTCAATCCATTGACAGCACGTCGACCCCGGTATACCACATCGTTCCAATTACCTCTATTCCTTGCAAGCCTTTCACCCTCCTGCATGTTCAGGCCCCGTACACTAAAAATCTTTTTCACTCTATCTTTCCACCTCCAATTTGGTCTCATACTTCTCCTCGTTCCCTCCACCTCTGACACATATATCCTCTTGGTCAATCTTTCCTCACTCATTCTCTCCATATGACCAAACCATTTCAAAACACCCTCTTCTGCTCCCTAAACCACACTCTTTTTATTTCCACACATCTCTCTTACCCTTACATTACTTACTCGATCAAACCACCTCACACTACATATTGTCCTCAAACATCTCATTTCCAGCACATCCATCCTCCTGCGCACAACTCTATCCATAGCCCACGCCTCGCAACCATACAACATTGTTGGAACCACTATCCCTTCAAACATACCCATTTTTGCTTTCCGAGATAATGTTCTCGACTTCCACACATTCTTCAAGGCTCCCAGGATTTTCGCCCCCTCCCCCACCCTATGATTCACTTCCGCTTCAATGGTTCCATCCGCTGCCAGATCCACTCCCAGATATCTAAAACACTTTACTTCCTCCAGTTTTTCTCCATTCAATCTTACCTCCCAAATTGACTTGACCCTCAACCCTACTATACCTAATAACCTTGCTCTTATTCATATTTACTCTTAACTTTCTTCTTTCACACTTTACCAAACTCAGTCACCAGCTTCTGCAGTTTCTCACATAAATTAGCCACCAGCGCTGTATCATCAGCGAACATCAACTGACTCACTTCCCAAGCTCTCTCATCCACAACAGACTTCATACTTGCCCCTCTTTCCAAAACTCTTGCATTCACCTCCCGAACAACCCCATCCAAAAAAAAATCAAACAACCATGGAAACATCACACACCCCTGCCGCAAACCTACATTCACTGAGAACCAATCACTTTCCTCTCTTCCTACACGTAAACATGCCTTACATCTTCGATAAATAGCTTTTCACTGCTTCTAACAACTTGCCTCCCACACCATATATTCTTAGTACCTTCCAGAGAGCATCTCTATCAACTCTATCATATGCCTTCTCCAGATCCATAAATGCTACATACAAATCCATTTGCTTTTCTAAGTATTTCTCACATACATTCCTCAAAGCAAACACCTGATCCACACATCCTCTACCACTTCTGAAACCACACTGCTCTTCCCCAACCAGATGCTCTATGCATGCCTTCACAATCTCAATCAATACCCTACCATATAATTTACCAGGAATACTCAACAAATTTATACCTCTGTAATTTGAGCACTCACTCTTATCCCCTTTACCTTTGTACAATGGCACTATGCACGCATTCCGCCAATCCTCAGGCACCTCACCATGAATCATACATACATTAGATAACCTTAACAACCAGTCAACAATACAGTCACCCCCATTTTTAATAAAATCCACTGCAATACTATCCAAACCTGCTGCCTTGCCGGCTTTCATCTTCCGCAAAGCTTTTACTATCTTTTCTCTATTTACCAAATCATTTTCCCTAACCCTGTCACTTTGCACACCACCTCGACCAAAACACCCTATATCTGCCACCCTCTCATCAAACACATTCAACAAACCTTCAAAATACTCACTCCATCTCCTTCTCACATCACCACTACTTCTTATCACCTCCCCATTAGCCCCCTTCATTGAAGTTCCCATTTGCTCCCTTGTCTTACGCACTTTATTTACCTCATTCCAGAACGTCTTTTTATTCGCCCTAAAATTTAATGACACTCTCTCACCCCAACTCTCATTTGCCCTCTTTCTCACCTCTTGCACCTTTCTCTTGACCTCCTGCCTCTTTCTTTTATACATCTCCCACTCATTTCCATTTTTTCCCTGCAAAAATCGTCCAAATGCCTCTCTCTTCTCTTTCACTAATAATCTTACTTTTTCATCCCACCACTCACTACCCTTTCTAATATACCCACCTCCCACGCTTCTCATGCCGCAAACATATTTTGCGCAAGCCATCACACAAGACTCCTTCCCAAGCTCACTTACTCCCACCACCCTCTTCATCCCAACATTCTCTCTTCTTTTCTGAAAACCCATACAAATCTTCACCTTCGCCTCCACAAGAAAATGATCAGACATCCCTCCAGTTGCACCTCTCAGCACATTAACATCCAAAAGTCTCTTTTCGCGCGTCTGTCAATTAACACGTAATCCAATAACGCTCTCTGGCCATCTCTCCTGCTTACATACGAATGAATACTTATGTATATCTCGCTTTTCAAACCAGGTATTCCCAATCACCAGTCCTTTTTCAGCACATAAATCTACAAGCTCTTTACCATTTCCATTTACAACACTGAACACCCCATGTATACCATTTAATCCCTCAACTGCCACATTACTCACCTTTGCATTCAAATCACCCATCACTATAACCCGGTCTCGTGCATCAAAACCACTAACACACTCATTCAGCTGCTCCCAAAACACTTGCCTCTCGTGATCTTTCTTCTCATGCCCAGGTGCATATGCACCAATAAATACCCATCTCTCTCCATCAACTTTCAGTTTTACCCATATCAACCGAGAATTTACTTTCTTACATTCTATCACCTACTCCCACAACTCCTGTTTCAGGAGTATTGCTACTCCTTCCCTTGCTCTTGTCCTCTCACTAACCCCTGACTTTACTCCCAAGACATTCCCAAACCACTCTTCCCCTTTACCCTTTAGCTTCGTTTCACTCAGAGCCAAAACATCCAGGTTCCTTTCCTCAAACATACTACCTATCTCTCCTTTTTTCACATCTTGGTTACATCCACACACATTTAGACACCCCAGTCTGAGCCTTCCAGGAGGATGAGCACTCACCGCGTGACTCATTCTTCTGTTTCCCATTTTAGAAAGTTAAAAAAAATACAAGGAGGGGAGGACTTCTGGCCCCGCTCCCGTCCCCTCTAGTCGCCTTCTACGACACGCGAGGAATGCGTGGGAAGTATTATCTCACCCCTATCCGCAGGGATAATATATATATATATATATATATATATATATATATATATATATATATATATATATATATATATATATATATATATATATATATATACATACACATACACACGCACATTTACACACACCCACACACACATATACATATATATACATATGAAAAATGTAAGAAATAATTTAGAAAACTGAAAACTTCTAGCTTGAAAGGAAATGAGAAAATGAATGTCACATAATGGTTCAACCTCTGGCTATGGAAAAGGGAAATGTATAATTTATTTACACAAACGTCAATATATATATATATATATATATATATATATATATATATATATATATATATATATATATATATAAATATATATATCCCTGGGGGTAGGGGAGAAAGAATACTTCCCACGTATTCCCTGCGTGTCGTAGAAGGCGACTAAAATGGGAGGGAGCAGTTGGCTGGAATTCTCCCCTCTCTTTTTTATATAATTTTCCAAAAGAAGGAACAGAGAAGGGGCCAGGTGAGGATATTCCCTTAAAGGCCCAGCCCTCTGTTCTTAACGCTACCTCGCCAACGCGGGAAATGGCGAACAGTATGAAAGAAAAGAAAGAATATATATATCATATGAAAAAATTCCAGTGTCATGATAAGAGAAAAAGTGGACCAAGCAGTATGATACAGTGGTTATATTGATGAAAACTACTATTAACGTTTGTGTAAATGAATTATACAGTTCCCTCTTCCATAGCCAGAGGTTGAACCATTGTGTGCCATTCATTTTTCATTTCATTTCCAGCTAGAAGTTTCAGTTTTCTAAATTATTTCTTACATTTTTCATATTTATATATATATATATATATATATATATATATATATATATATATATATATATATATATATATATATATATATATATATATATATATATATATATATAAGTATACTTATGTAAGTAGGAGAGATGGCCAGAGAACGTTATTGGATTACGTGTTAAATGACAGGCGTGCGAAAGAGAGACTTTTGGATGTTAATGTGCTGAGAGGTGCAACTGGAGGGATGTCTGATCATTATCTTGTGGAGGATAAGGTGAAGATTTGTATGGGTTTTCAGAAAAGAAGAGTGAATGTTGGGGTGAAGAGGGTGGTGAGAGTAAGTGAGCTTGAGAAGGAGACTTGTGTGAGGAAGTACCAGGAGAGACTGAGTACAGAATGGAAAAAGGTGAGAACAATGGAAGTAAGGGGAGTGGGGGAGGAATGGGATGTATTTAGGGAATCAGTGATGGATTGCGCAAAAGATGCTTATGGCATGAGAAGAGTGGGAGGTGGGTTGATTAGAAAGGGTAGTGAGTGGTGGGATGAAGAAGTAAGAGTATTAGTGAAAGAGAAGAGAGAGGCATTTGGACGATTTTTGCGGGGAAAAAATGCAATTGAGTGGGAGATGTATAAAAGAAAGAGACAGGAGGTCAAGAGAAAGGTGCAAGAGGTGAAAAAAAGGGCAAATGAGAGTTGGGGTGAGAGAGTATCATTAAATTTTCGTGAGAATAAAAAGATGTTCTGGAAGGAGGTAAATAAAGTGCGTAAGACAAGGGAGCAAATGGGAACTTCGGTGAAGGGCGCAAGTGGGGAGGTGATAACAAGTAGTGGTGATGTGAGAAGGAGATGGAGTGAGTATTTTGAAGGTTTGTTGAAGGTGTTTGATGATACAGTGGCAGATATAGTGTGTTTTGGTCGAGGTGGTGTGCAAAGTGAGAGGGTTAGGGAAAATGATTTGGTAAACAGAGAAGAGGTAGTGAAAGCTTTGCGGAAGATGAAAGCCGGCAAGGCAGCAGGTTTGGATGGTATATCAGTGGAATTTATTAAAAAAGGGGGTGACTGTATTGTTGACTGGTTGGTAAGGTTATTTAATGTATGTATGACTAATGGTGAGGTGCCTGAAGATTGGCGGAATGCGTGCATAGTGCCATTGTACAAAGGCAAAGGGGATAAGAGTGAGTGCTCAAATTAGTGAAGTATAAGTTTGTTGAGTATTCCTGGTAAATTATATGGGAGGGTATTGATTGAGAGGGTGAAGGCATGTACAGAGCATCAGATTGGGGAAGAGCAGAGTGGTTTCAGAAGTGGTAGAGGATGTGTGGATCAGGTGTTTGTTTTGAAGAATGTATGTGAGAAATACTTAGAAAAGCAAATGGATTTGTATGTAGCATTTATGGATCTGGAAAAGGCATATGATAGAGTTGATAGAGATGCTCTGTGGAAGGTATTAACAATATATGGTGTGGGAGGAAAGTTGTTAGAAGCAGTGAAAAGTTTTTATCGAGGATGTAAGGCATGTGTACGTGTAGGAAGAGAGGAAAGTGATTGGTTCTCAGTGAATGTAGGTTTGCGGCAGGGGTGTGTGATGTCTCCATGGTTGTTTAATTTGTTTATGGATGAGGTTGTTAGGGAAGTAAATGCAAGAGTTTTGGAAAGAGGGGCAAGTATGAAGTCTGTTGGGGATGAGAGAGCTTGGGAAGTGAGTCAGTTGTTGTTCGCTGATGATACAGCGCTGGTGGCTGATTCATGTGAGAAACTGCAGAAGCTGGTGACTGAGTTTGGAAAAGTGTGTGGAAGAAGAAAGTTAAGAGTAAATGTGAATAAGAGCAAGGTTAATAGGTACAGTAAGGTTGAGGGTCAAATCAATTGGGAGGTGAGTTTGAATGGAGAAAAACTGGAGGAAGTGAAGTGTTTTAGATATCTGGGAGTGGATCTGGCAGCGGATGGAACCATGGAAGCGGAAGTGGATCATAGGGTGGGGGAGGGGGCGAAAATCCTGGGGGCCTTGAAGAATGTGTGGAAGTCGAGAACATTATCTCGGAAAGCAAAAATGTGTATGTTTGAAGAAATAGTGGTTCCAACAATGTTGTATGGTTGCGAGGCGTGGGCTATGGATAGAGTTGTGCGCAGGAGGATGGATGTGCTGGAAATGAGATGTTTGAGGACAATGTGTGGTGTGAGGTGGTTTCATCGAGTGAGTAACGTAAGGGTAAGAGAGATGTGTGGAAATAAAAAGAGCGTGGTTGAGAGAGCAGAAGAGGGTGTTTTGAAGTGGTTTGGGCACATGGAGAGGATGAGTGAGGAAAGATTGACCAAGAGGATATATGTGTCGGAGGTGGAGGGAACAAGGAGAAGAGGGAGACGAAATTGGAGGTGGAAAGATGGAGTGAAAAAGATTTTGTGTGATCGGGGCCTGAACATGCATGAGGGTGAAAGGAGGGCAAGGAATAGAGTGAATTGGAGCGATGTGGTATACCGGGGTTGACGTGCTTTCAGTGGATTGAAGCAGGGCATGTGAAGCGTCTGGTGTAAACCATGGAAAGCTGTGTAGGTATGTTTTGTTGCGTGTGTGGACGTATGTATATACATGTGTATGGGGGGGGGGTTGGGCCATTTCTTTCGTCTGTTTCCTTGCGCTACCTCGCAAACGCGGGAGACAGCGACAAAGTATAATAAAGAAAAAAAAAAAAAATATATATATATATATATATATATATATATATATATATATATATATATATATATATATATATATATATATATATATATATATATATATATATTGGGATTGGGAATACCTGGTTTAAAAAGCGAGATATACATAAGTATACGTATGTAAGTAGGAGAGATGGCCAGAGAGCGTTATTGGATTACGTGTTAATTGACAGGCGCGCGAAAGAGACTTTTGGATGTTAATGTGCTCAGAGGTGCAACTGGAGGGATGTCTGATCGTTATCTTGTGGAGGCTAAGGTGAAGATTTGTATGGGTTTTTAGAAAAGAAGAGTGAATGTTGGGGTGAAGATGGTGGTGAGAGTAAGTGAGCTTGGGAAGGAGACTTGTATGAGGAAGTACCAGGAAAGACTGAGTACAGAATGGAAAAAGGTGAGAAGAATGGAAGTAAGGGGAGTGGGGGAGGAATGGGATGTATTTAGGGAATCAGTGATGGATTGCGCAAAAGATGCTTGTGGCATGAGAAGAGAGGGAGGTGGGTTGATTAGAAAGGGTAGTGAGTGGTGGGATGAAGAAGTAAGATTATTAGTGAACGAGAAGAGAGAGCAATGTGGACGATTTTTGCAGAGAAAAAATGCAATTGAGTGGGAGATGTATAAAAGAAAGAGATCGGACGTCAAGAGAAAGGTGTAAGAGGTGAAAAAGAGGGGAAATGAGAGTTGGGGTGAGAGAGTATCATTAAATTTTAGGTAGAATAAAAGGATGTTCTAGAAGGAGATAAATAAAGTATGTCAGACAAGGTAGCAAATGGGAACTTCAGTGAAGGGCGCAAATGGGTAGGTGATAACAAGTAGTGGTGATGTGAGAAGGAGATGGAGTGAGTATTTTGAACTTTTGTTGAATGTGTTTGATGATAGAGTGGCAGATATAGGGTGTTTTGGTCGAGGTGGAAAATGATTTGGTAAACAGAGAAGAGGTAGTAAAAGCTTTGCGGAAGATGAAAGCCGGCAAGGCAGCAGGTTTGGATGGTGTTGCAGTGGAATTTATTAAAAAAGGGGGTTACTGTATTATTGACTGGTTGGTAAGGTTATTTAATGTATGTATGACTCATGGTGAGGTGCCTGAGGATTGGCGGAATGCGTGCATAGTGCCATTGTACAAAGGCAAAGGGGATAAGAGTGAGTGCTCAAACTACAGAGGTATAAGTTTGTTGAGTATTCCTGGTAAATTATATGGGAGGGTATTGATTGAGAGGGTGAAGGCATGTACAGAGAATCAGATTGGGGAAGAGCAGTGTGGTTTCAGAAGTGGTAAAGGATTTGTGGATCAGGTGTTTGCTTTGAAGAATGTGTGTGAGAAATACTTAGAAAAGCAAATGGATTTGTATGCAGCATTTATGGATCTGGAGAAGGCATATGATAGAGTTGATAGAGATGCTCTGTGGAAGGTATTAAGAATATATGGTGTGGGAGGTAAGTTGTTAGAAGCAGTGGAAAGTTTTTATCTAGGATGTAAGGTATGTGTACG
>NC_092227.1:26756501-26776515 GCF_036320965.1 Panulirus ornatus
TGAATAAAGTCTTACAGTATGAATCATGTACATGTGCAGATATGTATATGTCTATGTGTGTATATATATGTATACGTTGAGATGTATAGGTGTGTATATTTGCGTGTGTGGACGTGTATGTATATACATGTGTATATGGGTGGGTTAGACCATTATTTCCTCTGTTTCCTTGCGCTGCCTCGCTAACGCGGAAGACAGCGACAAAGCAAAATAAATATATACATATATATATTTCTTTTCTTTCAAACTATTTGCCATTTCCCGCGTTAGCGAGATAGCATTAAGGACAGAGGACTGGGCCTTTGAGGGAAATCCTCACCTGGCCCCCTTCTCCGTTCCTTCTTTTAGGAAAAAAAAAAAAATACAAAAACATATATATATATATATATATATATATATATATATATATATATATATATATATATATATATATATATATATATACTTATTTATATTTCATTTATTATACTTTGTCGCTGTCTCCCGCGTTTGCGAGGTAGCGCAAGGAAACAGACGAAAGAAATGGCCCAACCCCCCCCCATACACATGTATATACATACGTCCACACACGCAAATATACATACCTACACAGCTTTCCATGGTTTACCCCAGACGCTTCACATGCCTTGATTCAATCCACTGACAGCACGTCAACCCCGGTATACCACATCGCTCCAATTCACTCTATTCCTTGCCCTCCTTTCACCCTCCTGCATGTTCAGGCCCCGATCACACAAAATCTTTTTCACTCCATCTTTCCACCTCCAATTTGGTCTCCCTCTTCTCCTTGTTCCCTCCACCTCCGACACATATATCCTCTTGGTCAATCTTTCCTCACTCATCCTCTCCATGTGCCCAAACCACTTCAAAACACCCTCTTCTGCTCTCTCAACCACGCTCTTTTTATTTACACACATCTCTCTTACCCTTACGTTACTCACTCGATCAAACCACCTCACACCACACATTGTCCCAAACATCCCCAAATTTTCCCCACTTCCAAACCCCCTTCGCACAACTCTACCATAGCCCACGCCTCGCAACCATACAACATTTTTGGAACCACTATTCCTTCAAACATACCCAATTTTTGCTTTCCGAGATAATGTTCTCGACTTCCACTCATTCTTTAAGGCCCCCAGAAAATTTTTGCTCCCCCCCACCCTATGAATCCCTTCCTAATAAATAATAAAATATTTTCCCCCGTTTTCTCCATTAAAATAATAATTTATTTACCCTAACCACTTACCTAATTTAAAAATCCCTTTTCAAATTTATATTAAATTTTTTTAAATTTAATTCCCCCTATTTCCTTTCTTAGAAAAATAAAAAAACCTTTTTTAAAATTCACTTCCTTACGCCAAACATCTTTTTTAAAATCTAAAAAAATTCAACCATCTTTTCCCCTCAACCCCAAATTTAAACTATTTTTTCCCTTTCCACCCTTTCTTTAAACTTTTTACTCCTTTAAAACCCCCCCCTAATTTTAATACCTTCCCCAAACATCTCTTTTAATTCTTTAAAAATGGAAAAAAATTTTTTTCAAACCTAACCCCTTAAAAAAATTAAAATCCCTTTAAAAACTAAATTCTCTTAAACCCTTTTTAATATTATAAATTTCAGGAAAAAACCCAAAAATTTATCGAATTTTGCCTACTTTATCCTTTGTTTCTTGAATTTGGGAATTTTGAAAATTGCTACCCGACTAAAAATTTTTTTACCCAACTTAAAATTTTAACACTTTTTTAATAAATTCCACTGCAATACCATCCAAACCTGCTGCCTTGCCGGCTTTCATCTTCCGCAAAGCTTTCACTACCTCTTCTCTGTTTACCAAATCATTTTCCCTAACCCTCTCACTTTGCACATCACCTCGACCAAAACACCCTATATCTGCCACTCTATCATCAAAGACATTCAACAAACCTTCAAAATACTCACTCCATCTCCTTCTCACATCACCACTACTTGTTATCACCTCCCAATTTGCGCCCTTCACTGAAGTTCCCATTTGCTCCCTTGTCTTACGCACTTTATTTATCTCCTTCCAGAACATCTTTTTATTCTCCCTAAAATTTAATGATACTCTCTCACCCCAACTCTCATTTGCCCTTTTTTTCACCTCTTGCACCATTTTCTTGACCTCCTGTCTCTTTCTTTTATACATCTCCCACTCAATTGCATTTTTTCCCTGCAAAAATCGTCCAAATGCCTCTCTCATCTCTTTCACTAATACTCTTACTTCTTCATCCCACCACTCACTACCCTTTCTAATCAACCCACCTCCCACTCTTCTCATGCCACAAGCATCTTTTGCGCAATCCATCACTGATTCCCTAAATACATCCCATTCCTCCCCCACTCCCCTTACTTCCATTGTTCTCACCTTTTTCCATTCTGTACTCAGTCTCTCCTGGTACTTCCTCACACAGGTCTCCTTCTCAAGCTCACTTACTCTCACCACCCTCTTCACCCCAACATTCACTCTTCTTTTCTGAAAACCCATACAAATCTTCACCTTATCCTCCACAAGATAATGATCAGACATCCCTCCAGTTGCAACTCTCAGCACATTAACATCCAAAAGTCTCTCTTTCGCACGCCTGTCAATTAACACGTAATCCAATAACGCTCTCTGGCCATCTCTCCTACTTACATAAGTATACTTATGTATATCTCGCTTTTTAAACAAGGTATTCCCAATCATCAGTCCTTTTTCAGCACATAAATCTACAAACTCTTCACCATTTCCATTTACAACACTGAACACCCCATGTATACCAATTATTCCCTCAACTGCCACATTACTCACCTCTGCATTCAAATCACCCATCACTATAACCCGGTCTCGTGCATCAAAACCACTAACACACTCATTCAGCTGCTCCCAAAACACTTGCCTCTCTTGATCTTTCTTCTCATGCCCAGGTGCATATGCACCAATAATCACCCACCTCTCGCCATCAACTTTCAGTTTTACCCATATTAATCGAGAATTTACTTTCTTACACTCTATGACATACTCCCACAACTCCTGTTTCAGGAGTATTGCTACTCCTTCTCTTGCTCTTGTCCTCTCACTAACCCCTGACTTTACTCCCCAGACATTCCCAAACCACTCTTCCCCTTTACCCTTGAGCTTCGTTTCACTCAGAGCCAAAACATCCAGGTTCCTTTCCTCAAATATACTACCTATCTCTCCTTTTTTCACATCTTGGTTACATCCACACACATTTAGGCACACCATATATATATATATATATATATATATATATATATATATATATATATATATATATATATATATATATATATATATATATATATATATATATATATATATATATATATATATATATATATATATATATATATATATACATATATATATATATGTAAATATATATATATATATATATATATATATATATATATATATATATATCATCCCTGGGGATAGGGGATTAAGAATACTTCCCACGTATTCCCTGCGTGTCGTAGAAGGCGACTAAAAGGGGAGGGAGCGGGGGGCTGGAAATCCTCCCCTCTCGTTTTTTTTTTTTTTTTTTTTTTTTAATTTTCCAAAAGAAGGAACAGAGGGGGCCAGGTGAGGATATTCCAAAAAAGGCCCAGTCCTCTGTTCTTAACGCTACCTCGCTAACGCGGGAAATGGCAAATAGTTTAAAAGAAAAATATATATATATATATATATATATATATATATATATATATATGTATATATCTTTCTTTCTTTCATACTATTCGCCATTTCCCGCAATAGCGAGGTAGCGTTAAGAACAGAGGACTGGGTATTTGAGGGAATATCCTCACCTGGCCCTCTTCTCTGTTCCTTCTTTTGGAAGAAAAAAAAAAAAAAAAAACGAGAGGGGAGGATTTCCAGCCTCCCGCTCCCTTCCCTTTTAGTCGCCTTCTACGACACGCAGGGAATACGTGGGAAGCATTCTTTCTCATCTATCCCCAGGGAAATATATATATACATATATATATATATATATATATATATATATATATATATATATATATATATATATATATATATATATATATATATATATATATATATACATTTTCATTATTATTATTATTATTATCATTATTGTTATTATTTTTATTATTATTATCATTATTCATCCCTGGGGATAGGGGTGAAAGAATACTTCCCACGCATTCCTGGCGTGTCGTAGAAGGCGACTAGAGGGGACGGGAGCGGGGGACCAGAAATCCTCCCCTCCTTGTATTTTTTAACTTTCTAAAATGGGAAACAGAAGAAAGAGTCACGCGGGGAGTGCTCATCCTCCTCGAAGGCTCAGACTGGGGTGTCTAAATGTGTGTGGATGGAACCAAGATGTGAAATATGGAGAGATAGGTAGTATGTTTGAGGAAAGGAACCTGGATGTTTTGGCTCTGAGTGAAACGAAGCTCAAGGGTAAAGGGGAAGAGTGGTTTGGGAATGTCTTGGGAGTAAAGTCAGGGGTTAGTGAGAGGACAAGAGCAAGGGAAGGAGTAGCAGTACTCCTAAAACAGGAGTTGTGGGAGTATGTGATAGAATGTAAGAAAGTAAATTCTCGATTGATATGGGTATAACTGAAAGTTGATGGAGAGAGATGGGTATCTATTGGTGCATATGCACCTGGGCATGAGAAGAAAGATCATGAGAGGCAAGTGTTTTGGGAGCAACTGAATGAGTGTGTTAGTGGTTTTGATGCACGAGACCGGGTTATAGTGATAGGTGATTTGAATGCAAAGGTGAGTAATGTGGCAGTTGAGGGAATAATTGGTAAACATGGGGTGTTCAGTGTTGTAAATGGAAATGGTGAAGAGCTTGTAGATTTATGTGCTGAAAAAGGACTGGTGATTGGGAATACCTGGTTTAAAAAGCGAGATATACATAAGTATACGTTATGTAAGTAGGAGAGATGGCCAGAGAGCGTTATTGGATTACGTGTTAATTGACAGGCGCGCGAAAGAGAGACTTTTGGATGTTAATGTGCTCAGAGGTGCAACTGGAGGGATGTCTGCTCATTATCTTGTGGAGGCTAAGGTGAAGATTTGTATGGGTTTTCAGAAAAGAAGAGTGAATGTTGGGGTGAAGAGGGTGATGAGAGTAAGTGAGCTTGGGAAGGAGACTTCTGTGAGGAAGTACCAGGAGAGACTGAGTACAGAATGGAAAAAGATGACAACAATGGAAGTAAGGGGAGTGGGGGTGGAATGAGATGTATTTAGGGAATCAGTGATGGATTGCGCAAAAGATGCTTGTGGCATGAGAAGAGTGGGAGGTAGGTTGATTAGAAAGGGTAGTGAGTGGTAGGATGAAGAAGTAAGATTATTAGTGAAAGAGAAGAGCGAGGCATTTGGACGATTTTTGCAGGGAAAAAATGCAATTGAGTGGGAGATGTATAAAAGAAAGAGACAGGAGGTCAAGAGAAAGGTGCAAGAGGTGAAAAAGAGGGCAAATGAGAGTTGGGGTGAGAGAGTATCATTAAATTTTAGGGAGAATAAAAAGATGTTCTGGAAGGAGGTAAATAAAGTGCGTAAGACAAGGGAGCAAATGGGAACTTCAGTGAAGGGCGCAAATGGGGAGTTGATAACAAGTAGTGGGGATGTGAGAAGGAGATGGAGTGAGTATTTTGAAGGTTTGTTGAATGTGTTTGATGACAGAGTGGCAGATATAGGGTGTCTTGGTCGAGGTGGTGTGCAAAGTGAGAGGGTTAGGGAAAATGATTTGGTAAACAGAGAAGAGGTAGTAAAAGCTTTGCGGAAGATGAAAGCCGGCAAGGCAGCAGGTTTGGATGGTATTGCAGTGGAATTTAGTAAAAAAGGGGGTGACTGTATTATTGACTGGTTGGTAAGGTTATTTAATGTATGTATGGCTCATGGTGAGGTGCCTGAGGAGTGGCGGAATGCGTGCATAGTGCCATTGTACAAAGGCAAAGGGGATAAGAGTGAGTGCTCAAATTACAGAGGTATAAGTTTTTTGAGTATTCCTGGTAAATTATATGGAAGGGTATTGATTGTGAGGGTGAAGGCATGTACAGAGAATCAGATTGGGGAAGAGCAGTGTGGTTTCAGAACTGGTAGAGGATGTGTGGATCAGGTTTTTGCTTTGAAGAATGTATGTGAGAAATACTTAAAAAAGCAAATGGATTGGTATGTAGCATTTATGGATCTGGAGAAGGCATATGATAGATTTGATAGAGATGCTCTGTGGAAGGTATTAAGAATATATGGTGTGGGAGGCAAGTTGTTAGAAGCAGTGAAAAGTTTTTATCGAGGATGTAAGGCATGTGTACGTGTAGGAAGAGAGGAAAGTGATTGGTTCTCAGTGAATGTAGGTTTGCAGCAGGGGTGTGTGATGTCTCCATGGTTGTTTAATTTGTTTATGGATGGGGTTGTTAGGGAGGTGAATGCAAGAGTTTTGGAAAGAGGGGCAAGTATGAAGTCTGTTGGGGATGAGAGAGCTTGGGAAGTGAGTCAGTTGTTGTTCGCTGATGATACAGCGCTGGTGGCTGATTCATGTGAGAAACTGTAGAAGCTGGTGACTGAGTTTGGTAAAGTGTGTGAAAGAAGAAAGTTAAGAGTAAATGTTAATAAGAGCAAGGTTATTAGGTACAGTAGGGTTGAGGGTTAAGTCAATTGGGAGGTAAGTTTGAATGGAGAAAAACTGGAGGAAGTAAAGTGTTTTAGATATCTGGGAGTGGATCTGGCAGCGGATGGAACCATGGAAGCGGAAGTGGATCATAGGGTGGGGGAGGGGGCGAAAATCCTGGGAGCCTTGAAGAATGTGTGGAAGTCGAGAACATTATCTCGGAAAGCAAAAATGGGTATGTTTGAAGGAATAGTGGTTCCAACAATGTTGTATGGTTGCGATGCGTGGGCTATGGATAGAGTTGTGCGCAGGAGGATGGATGTGCTGGAAATGAGATGTTTGAGGACAATGTGTGGTGTGAGGTGGTTTGATCGAGTAAGTAACGTAAGGGTAAGAGAGATGTGTGGAAATAAAAAGAGCGTGGTTGAGAGACCAGAAGAGGGTGTTTTGAAATGGTTTGGGCACATGGAGAGAATGAGTGAGGAAAGATTGACCAAGAGGATATATGTGTCGGAGGTGGAGGGAACGAGGAGAAGTGGGGAGACGAAATTGGAGGTGGAAAGATTGAGTGAAAAAGATTTTGTTTGATCGGGGCCTGAACATGCAGGAGGGTGAAAGGAGGGCAAGGAATAGAGTGAATTGGATCGATGTGGTATACCGGGGTTGACGTGCTGTCAGTGGATTGAGTCAGGGCATGTGAAGCGTCTGGAAAGCTGTGTAGGTATGTATATTTGCGTGTGTGGACGTATGTATATACATGTGTATGGGGGTGGGTTGGGCCATTTCTTTCGTCTGTTTCCTTGCGCTACCTCGCAAACGCGGGAGACAGCGACAAAGAAAAAATATATTATTATTATTAGTATTATTATTATTATATTATTATTATTATTTGTTATCATTATATATGCAAGAGAAGAAGCTAGGACGCCATTGGGTAAAAATGTGCTAGTCCAAAACATACAACGAGCGTTCATGAACTTATCATTTTACAAATTTTATCGACAATAAAGTTATCTAATTTGTATAGACCATCACAAATATTAAGATTGTAGTTCTTTGTGTATTTAGTAATAGAAGATTCAATGATATTTCTCTTGGTAATAGAGTTAGAGTAATAACTGAGACGGCATTACTCCAGTCAATGCAATGATCATAGTTTTTAACGTGATTATGCAAGGCGTTTGATTCTTGTCCCGTTCTTATAGTATATCTATGTTGCTTAAGTCTAATAGAAAGAACCTTACCAGTCTGACGAGAATAATATTTATGACAATTTCCACATGGGACTTTATGAATGCATCCAAGAGAATTCTCTGGTGAATTCCCGATTAAGATATTCTTTATAGTATTATTGTTGATAAAGCCAACATTTACATTAAAGGATTAAAGCAACATTGGAAGTAAAGTAAAATCATTATTAAGAGGGAGAACTAAAAGATTCTTGGTGTAAATGGGAGGTTTGGGCTCAACTCTATAAAATGATTTCTTTGCTAGCTTAGGGGATTTATCAATGAAAGATCTAGGATACTTTAACTTAGATCCAATAGAATATATTTTCTCAAAATCATCATTAATAAATTCTGGACTGCAAATACGTGATGCCCCAAGGAACATAGATTGAAATGGTGATAATTTAACTCTGTCATGTTGAGGTGCGTAACAATGGATATATGAGCATACATTGGTAGGTTTTCTGTATATGCTAAACTTTAACTTGTTTCCTTGCCTATGGATCATGCAATCTGAAAATGGTAACATACCATTATTTTCATTAATTGCAGTAAATTTGATGGAAGGTACTAAATTGTTAAGTAAGGGGAGAAATATTTGTAAATTTTCATTTGTTGTCCAAACACAAAGAACTTTATCTACATTCCTAAACCAAATTAGAAGGTAAGATATCCTTTAGTAATTATGTTTCAAAAAATTCCACATAAAGATTACTTAATACATGTGAAAGAGTGTCACCCATTGCCATACCAAATTTTTGAGCATAATAATCTCCATTGAATATCCACAATTTTATCAGTTGAATGAAAACAGACTTTGAAACATGTAAATAAATATCCTCGAAGACATCAAATAGATATTCTAAAAGGTCATCAACTGGACCTTTAGTGAAAAGTGAGGAGACATCAAAGCTAACTAGTTTGAAATCAAAATTAACTTTGATATTGTTTACTTTGTTGACTAAGTCTACATTGTTCATGATAATAGAATTTGATACCTTACCCACTCAAGGGCTTAATAAGGAAACTAACCATTTTGACAATTTATATGTGACATAGCCTACTAAGCTCACTATAGGTTTTGCTGGAAAATTCTGTATATCTGTTTTGATAAGTCCATACATATATGGCAATGAAGGGAGACATAGATGAAAAACCTTTGCTTTAGTAATATGTATATTCTTGTCTTTTTTTAAGGTGTAAATAGCCCTTAGAAATCTTTTTGGGCAATTAGGTTCTTCTGGTTTTGACAAACTGGCATATACTAAACCCTTACAGATATTAATTTCATCATTACTTAGATTAATGTATTTCTCAAAATTTTCCAAAAAAAGGAGTAAAGAAGGGGGCTAAGTGAGGATTTTCCTTAAAGGTTCAGTCCTCCTGTTCTTAGCGTTAACTTGCTGGTGCGGGAAATGGCGAATAGAGAGGATTCTGAATGGAACAATAACAAAGATAAGGGAGAAGAAAAAGTAATAACGAATTTTGGAAATGAAAACCCTGGTTGGTAAAATTTACCAGGTCACAGTTATTAGGAAAGATATTAGAAGTTAGAGAGGTCCAAAGCTTCGACGCGTAGGGAAGGAACAATTATCTAAACGGCCCACCTTTGAGTTGCTACCACACAACAATCATGTGAGGCATCAGCTTGCCGAGTTATCCTTTCCAAATATGAGTTTCCCTAGGAGGTCGTATAAAGGGGAGATGCAGGCTAAGTGAGAAAAGAAGGAGGGGATTGAAGTATATGGAGGACGTGCAGTGTTGAGTCGTTAGTGAATAGATACACCTGGTTGCTGTGGAGAAGAAATCGTTGATAAGAAAAAAAGGCAAAGTGTAGGGGACAGGACAGAACCTTGAGGAACATCACTGTTGATGGAGAAAGTGGGGGAGGCTGATCCATCAGCAACCACGGAGATAGATCTGCGGGAGAGAAGCTAGATATGAAGAATCATAGTGAGTGAGGGAAGCCAAAAGAGAGGAGATTAGAGATGAGACCCCGATGCCTCACCCTGTCAAAAGCCTTAGATATGTCTGAAGGGTACCTACACATGACTCCCAAAAATCTTTCAGGGATAATGACCACACATTAGTAAGATAAAAAAGAATTTCACCAATGGATCTCGCCTTACGGAAGCCATAGTGTTCCCAGTGTAGTTATAAGTAAATGAATATTTTTACAGAGCTACGTTCATACCACTGAGTTTGACTAAAAGCTAGAACCTTGAACTGATCGTAACGATGACTTACTTGGAGACAGGCATATGATGTAAAAGATAATCTGTCAGGTAGCTGAGGGGTATACAAAATAACTCCTCTACGTTTTCTTCCTATTTCTGCGTTGTATCATTAGCCTTCAAGTTTCATCAACTTGACAATAATACGTGAGATAGATTGCCTCAAATACAAGATAGATTTGTTATTGTAGTGTTTCTGTAACACCAATTCCCTTATTGCTTGTTAAGACCGTGTCTCTAATCCATTGCTCATTCAGTACCACCATCTCTCACTAGTTTCATAAATCAATATTTTTCCCTCATCTACTCTTTCCTCTGTCTGTCTCGTCTTTTGATATAATAAGCAAAATATGAGACTTTTTTAGCTATCATATTCTTGTCAAACCAGGTTTTCAGCGATACATTTCAGACTCCTCCTGAATTTAGAACTAGTCACTTCCTGAAGCAGTCTTCTCTTTACACACATGCTAAATCTTTCTCGTACTTTTTCATCAGCATTTAGCAAGTCGCCTTATGTTGAAGTCTCAGTTATGGATGAGTCTTTTGTTTCTTCTTTTCATTTTAGTCTTTTCACAAAGTCTATCGTGATATAGTCAGGAGATCCTTGTTGCAATGTACTTTCTAGTTGTGTTTATGTCAATATTCAGTTTCCTGATTTTAGTTTTTCCACAACTCTTCGTCAGTGCTTATGAACGTAGTTTCACCTTTCTGATAACCTTCCCTTCACGGTCCAAACCATATGGCATCATTAGCTTCCTTTCCACCACATCGCTACTGCTACATCTTGCCCCGATGAATAGCTCCCCATGAAACACAAAAGAAAGGAATGAACAATACATTTAAAATCAAAAAGTTTTCTTAATCTATCTCATACGTAGACTACTCGCTAAGTGTTCCCGCCAGTTATGAAATGTTATTCCTTGATAGTTGAGATCTTCATAACATGAAAAGGTTTCCCCTTACAGCGCGTATTTTCACAACCAGCCACAAAGGACACGCGTTTCTCCTATGACATAATTCTTCCATCATGAATGAAAAATGCAGTTGCCTTCGTTTTCCTTTACAGAATTTTACGATCAAACATTCCCGTGATAAAAATGTGGCCCAGGTAACAATGTTGTTGTTGTATTGACCCCAGCTGTTTCCCTCGAGCGGTGCCTCTTCTCCAGAAAAGTAAGGCTGGCAGTATACCTATCTTATTTTTCTTAAAGTTTCAGCCTTTGTTCTTTATGAAGTACCTGATACAGCTGGGTTGACTACAGAAAGGAAATAGGAAGATGGCGAGCATCGATGTAAATGTTCTGTCCACCAACTTCTTAGTGGATGGAGCAAGTATGAATATGTACATGTGTATACATGTATATATCTTTGTATGTGTATGAATATGTATGTATATGTTGATATGTATATGTATATGTGCGTGTATTGGCGTTTATATATGTATATGTGTGTGTATATGAAGAAGCCTACCAACTCTGAGAGTTATATTCATTATCTCTCAGTATAATATCCTTCTGTAAAAATGTCTGTAGTCATGTCTGTTATTTAATAGCTATACAGATATATGATCCCTTAGGCCTGGTACATGAACGTAGTCATATAAGATGTATCTTTAGGCAGGTATGATATCCCAATTGGTTTGTGAACAAAGCTTACTAGAAAGCTAGGAAGGCATTTTATGCTTTTTGTAACAAAGATGTGACAAATAAGGATTAGTCTAAAAGTTTAGTGTTACCCTATTCTCCCAAGTTAACGAATTTAAGACATGTTCTAAAAAACAGCTCTTGTTATATTACTTTCCAGTACAATAACACCATCAGCAAGATCTTAATAGATAGTAGGCCAAATCATGCAACAACTGGGAGTATTTATGCCGTCAAAGGCGAGACATGTAAATATATTTATGAATGCCAGACTGGTAAGACAAACGGAGAGGTGTTATTGGCATCGACATTCATTACGGAGGAATGACCACAAAAATGCGATCGCTAAACATTGTCATGAAAATGATAACCTCGTACAATTTGAAAATACCGTTATTTTACACCCCAACGCTGATTATGCCACACGTAACGTCATTGAATGTCTTAATTGCTAATACTAAGAATATTCATATGTTTTCAGCTAATTTTGAAGCCCATCATAACACTAACAAAATAATCACGAGAGAATTGACGCAGCACGAAAACATAAAAAAATTGTTCATGACACCCAGCTACCCCGCCACCTGACCGTCCTTAATCACTCTCCCTTACAAGGGACGAATAGGATGTATTTAGGGAAGCAATGATTGCTTGCGCAAAAGATGCTTGTGGCATGAGAAAGGTTGGAGATGGGCAGATTAGAAAGGGTAGTGAGTGGTGGGATGAAGAAGTAAGATTGTTAGTGAAAAAGAAGAGAGAGGCGTTTGGACGATTATATATATATATATATATATATATATATATATATATATATGAGCAAAGTGAATATGAACGCGCATCTTCATAGAACATACAAACCTCCAACAGCCAGGATCGAACACGGGACCCCTGTGCAACAGGCGGGAGCGCTACCGCTAGGCTATGATCGCCCCTAATAGGGAAATGACTATTCGAACACTATGTAGTCAAATATTCTTCGTCTCACGTTAGTGAGCAATGCGGTCTACACCGGTCATTTCCCATCAGGCTCACACATCCAGCAGATAGCATTTTACCGAACCTAACCATACAACGCGGAGGTATTATGATCAAAGTTCATATGAACGCGCGCCTTCATAGAACAGGTGTAGAATCTGTTGCTCACCAACGTGAAATGAAGGGTATTCGAGTTCATAGGATTCGAAAAGTTATTTCCCTATTAGAGGGCGATTGTAGCCTAGCAGCGCTCCCGCCTATTGCAGCATAGATCCCGCGTTCGATCCTGGCTGTTGGAGATTTGTATGTTCTATGAAGATGCGCGTTTTTATGCACTTTGTTCGCATACATATTCCTCCGCGTTGTATAGTGAGGTTCGGTAAGATGCTATCTGCTGGCTGTGTAAGCCTGATGGGAAATGACCGGTATAGACCGCGTTGCTCACCAACGTGAGATGAAGGGTATTCGACGACATAGTATTCGAACAGTCATTTCCCTATTAAGGGCGATCATAGGCTAGCGGTAGCGCTCCCGCCTGTTGCACAGGGGTCCCGGGCTCGATCCTGGCTGTTGGAGGTTTCAATGTTCAATGAAGGTGCGCGTTCATATCAGTATATAAATATATATATATATATATATATATATATATATATATATATATATATATATATATATATATATTTTTTTTTTTCTTTTTTTTTTTTCAAAAGAAGGAACGGAGAATTGGGCCAGGTGAGGGTATTCCCTCAAAGTCCCAGTCCTCTGTTCTTAACACTACCTCGCTAATGCGGGAAATGGCGAATAGTTTGAAAGAAAGAAAGAAAATATATATATATATATATATATATGTGTGTGTGTGTGTGTGTGTGTGTCTGATCATTATCTTGTGGAGGCGAAGGTGAAGATTTATAGAGGTTTTCAGAAAAGAAGAGAGAATGTTGGGGTGAAGAGAGTGGTGACAGTAAGTGAGCTTGGGAAGGAGACTTGTGTGACGAAGTACCAGGAGAGACTGGGTAGAGAATGGAAAAGGTGAGAACAAAGGAGGTAAGGGGAGTGAGGGAGGAATGGGATGTATTTAGGGAAGCAGTGATGGCTTGCGCAAAAGATGCTTGTGGCATGAGAAGCGTGGGAGGTGGGTTGATTAGAATCGGTAATGAGTGGTGGGATGAAGAAGTAAGATTATTAGTGAAAGAGAAGAGAAAGGCATTTGGACGATTTTTGCAGGGAAATAATGCAAATGAGTGAGAAATGTATAAAAGAAAGTGGCAGAAGGTCAAGAGAAAGGTGCAAGAGGTGAAAACGAGGGCAAATGAGAGATGTAGTGAGAGAGTATCATTAAATTTTAGTGAGAATAAAAAGATGTTTTGGAAGGAGGTAAATAGGGTGCGTGAGGCAGGGAAAAGAATGGGAACTTCGGTGAAGGGGGCTAATGGGGAGGTGGTAACAAGTAGTGATCGTGTGAGAAGGAGATGGAGTGAGTATTTTGAAGGTTTGTTGGATTTGTTTGATGATAGAGTGGTGGATGTGGGGTGTTTTGGTCGAGGTGGTGTGCAGGGTGAGAGGATTAGGGAGGATGATTTCGTAAAAAGAAAAGAGATAGTGAAAGCTTTGCGGAATATGAAAGCCGGCAGGGAAGCGGGTTTGGTTGGTGTTGCAGAGGAATTTATTAAAAAGGAGGGTGACTGTGTTGTTGACTGGTTGGTAAGGTTATTTAGAGTATGTATGATTCATAGTGAGGTGCCTGAGGATTGGCGGAATGTTTGCATGGTGCCATTGTACAAAAGCATAGAGGATAAGGGTGAGTGCTAAAATTACAGAGGTGTGGGTTTCTTGAGTATTCCTGGGAAATTATATGGGAGGGTCTTGATTGAGAGAGTAAAGGCATGTACAGAGCATCAGATTGGGGAAGAGAAGTGTGGTTTCAGAAGAAGTAGAGGATGTGTGGATCAGGTGTTTGCTTTGAAGAATGTATGTGAGAAATACTTAGAAAGGCAAATGGATTTGTATGTACCATTTATGGATCTAGAGAAGGCATATGAGAGAGGTGATAGAGATGCTCTGTGGAGGGTATTAAGAATATATGATGGGGGAGGCAAGTTGTTGGAAGCAGTGAAAAGTTTTTATCGAGGATGTAAGGCATGTGTAAGTGTAGGAAGAGAGGAAAGTGATTGGTTCTCAGTGAATGTAGGTTTGCGGCAGGGGTGTGTGATGACTCCACGGTTGTTTGATTTGTTTGTGGATGGGATTGTTGGGAAGGTGAATACAAGACTTTTGGAAGGAGGGGCAAGTGTGCAGTTGGTTGTGGATGAGAGAGCTTGGGAAGTGAGTCAGTTGTTGTTCGCTGATGATACAGCACTAGTGGCTGATTCATGTGAGAAACTGCAGAAGCTGGTGACTGAGTTTGGTAAAGTGTGTGAAAGAAGAAGAGCAAGGTTGTTGGGTGCAGTAGGGTTAGGGTTAAGTTGAATGGGAGGTGAGTTTGAATGGGGGGAAGCTGGAGGAAATGAAGTGTTTTAGATAACTGGGAGTGGATTTGGCAGCGGATGGAACTATGGAAGCGGAACTGAAAGCCTTGAACTGGGAGCCTTGAAGAATGTGTGGAAGTCGAGAACATTATCTCAGAAAGCAAAAATGAGTATGTTTGAAGGAAAAGTGGTTCCACCAATCTTTTATGGTAGCGAGACGTGGGCTATGGATAGAGTTGTGCGCAGGAGGGTGGATGTGTTGGAAATGAGATGCTTGAGGACAATATGTGGTGTGAGGTTGTTTCATCGAGTAAGTAATAATATGATAAAAGAGATGTGTGGTAATAAAAAAGAGTGTGGTTTGGGATTGTCTTGGCAGTAAAGTCAGGGGTTAGTAAGAGGAAAAGAGCAAGGGAAGTAGTACCACTACTGAAACAGGAGTGGTGGGAGTATGTGATAGAGTGTAAGAAAGCAAATCTAGATTGATATGGGCAAAACTGAAAGTTGATGGAGAGAGGTGAGTGATTATTGGTGCATATGCACCTGGGCATGAGAAGAAAGATTATGAAAGGCACGTGTTTTAGGAGCAGCAGAATGAGTGTGTTAGTGGTTTTGATGCACAAGGCCGGGTTATAGTGATGGACTATTTGAATGCAAAGGTGAGTAATGTGTCAGTTCAGGGAATGATTGGTATATTTGGGGTGTTCAGTGTTGTAAATAGAAATGATGAAGAGCTTGTAGATTTATGTTCTGAAAAAGGACTGGTGATTGGGAATACCTCGTTTAAAAAGCGAGATATACATAAGTATACGTATGTAAGTAGGAGAGATGGCCAGAGAGCGTTATTAAATTGCGTGTTAATTGATAGGCGCGCGAAAGAGAGACTTTTGGATTTCAATGCACTGAGAGATGCAACTGAAGGGATGTCTAATCATTATCTTGTGGAGGCGAAGGTGAAGATTTGTAGGTGCTTTCAGAAAAGAAGAGAGAATGTTGGGGTGAAGAGAGTGGTGAGAGTAAGTGAGCTTGGGAAGGAGACTTGTGTTAGGAAGTACGAAGAGACACTGAGTACAGAATGGAAAAAATTAAGAACAAAGAAGGTAAGGGGAGTGGGGGAGGAATGGGATGTATTTATGGAAGCAGTGATAACTTGCGCAAAAGATGCTTGTGGAATGAGAAGCGTGGAAGGTGGGCTGATTAGAAAAGATAGTGAGTGGTGGGATGAAGCAGTAAAATTATTAGTGAAAGAGGAGAGAGAGGCATTTTTGCAGGGAAATAATGCAAATGAGTGGGAGATGTATAAAAGAAAGAGGCAGGAGGTCAAGAGAAAGGTGCAAGAGGTGAAAAAGAGGGTAAATGAGAGTTGGGGTGAGAGAGTACCATTGAATTATGGGGAGAATAAAAATATGTTTTGGAAGGAGGTAAATAAAGTGCATAAGACAATGGAGCAAATGGGAACTTCAATGGAGGGGGCAAATGGGGAGGTGATAACAAGTAGTGGTGATGTGAGAAGGAGATAGAGTGAGTATTTTGAAGGTTTGTTAAATGTGTTTGATGATAGAGTGGCAGATATAGGGTGTTTGAGTATTTTGAAGGTTTGTTAAATGTGTTTGATGATAGAGTGGCAGATATAGGGTGTTTTGGTCGAGGTGGTGTGCAGGGTGAGAGGGTTAGGGAAGATGATTTGGTAAACAGAGAAGAGATAGTGAAAGCTTTGCGGAAGATGAAAGCCAAGTAGGCAGCGGGCTTTGGATGGTATTGCAGTGGAATTTATTGAAAAAGGAGGGTGACTGTACTTTTGACTGGTTGGTAAGGTTATTTAGAGTATGTATGATTCATAGTGAGGTGCCTGAGGATTGGCGGAATGTTTGCATGGTGCCATTGTACAAAAGCAAGGAGGATAAGGGTGAGTGCTAAAATTACAGAGGTGTGGGTTTCTTGAGTATTCCTGGGAAATTATATGGGAGGGTCTTGATTGAGAGAGTAAAGGCATGTACAGAGCATCAGATTGGGGAAGAGAAGTGTGGTTTCAGAAGAGGTAGAGGATGTGTGGATCAGGTGTTTGCTTTGAAGAATGTATGTGAGAAATACTTAGAAAGGCAAATGGATTTGTATGTGGCATTTATGGATCTGGAGAAGGCATATGAGCGAGGTGATAGAGATGCTCTGTGGAGGGTACTAAGAATATATGATGGGGGAGGCAAGTTGTTGGAAGCAGTGAAAAGTTTTTATCGAGGATGTAAGGCATGTGTAAGTGTAGGAAGAGAGGAAAGTGATTGGTTCTCAGTGAATGTAGGTTTGCGGCAGGGGTGTGTGATGACTTCACGGTTGTTTGATTTGTTTGTGGATGGGATTGTTGGGAAGGTGAATACAAGACTTTTGGAAGGAGGGGCAAGTGTGCAGTTGGTTGTGGATGAGAGAGCCTGGAAGGTGAGTCAGTTGTTGTTCGCTGATGATACAGCACTAGTGGCTGATTCATGTGAAAAACTGCAGAAGTTGGTGACTAAGATTGGTAAAGTGTGTGAAAGAAGAAAGTTGGGAGTAAATGTGAATAAGAGCAAGGTTGTTGGGTGCAGTAGGGTTAGGGTTAAGTTGAATGGGAGGTGAGTTTGAATGGGGGGAAGCTGGAGGAAATGAAGTGTTTTAGATAACTGGGAGTGGATTTGGCAGCGGATGGAACTATGGAAGCGGAACTGAAAGCCTTCAACTGGGAGCCTTGAAGAATGTGTGGAAGTCGAGAACATTATCTCAGAAAGCAAAAATGAGTATGTTTTAAGGAAAAGTGGTTCCACCAATCTTTTATGGTAGCGAGGCGTGGGCTATGGATAGAGTTGTGCGCAGGAGGGTGGATGTGTTGGAAATGAGATGCTTGAGGACAATATGTGGTGTGAGGTTGTTTCATCGAGTAAGTAATAATATGATAAAAGAGATGTGTGGTAATAAAAAAGAGTGTGGTTTGGGATTGTCTTGGCAGTAAAGTCAGGGGTTAGTGAGAGGAAAAGAGCAAGGGAAGGAGTACCACTACTGAAACAGGAGTGGTGGGAGTATGTGATAGAGTGTAAGAAAGCAAATCTAGATTGATATGAGTAAAACTGAAAGTTGATGGAGAGAGGTGGGTGATTATTGGTTCATATGCACCTGGGCATGAGAAGAAAGAATATGAAAGGCACGTGTTTTAGGAGCAGCAGAATGAGTGTGTTAGTGGTTTTGATGCACAAGGCCGGGTTATAGTGATGGACTATTTGAATGCAAAGATGAGTAACGTGGCAGTTCAGGGAATGATTGGTATATTTGGGGTGTTCAGTGTTGTAAATAGAAATGATGAAGAGCTTGTAGATTTATGTTCTGAAAAAGGACTGGTGATTGGGAATACCTCGTTTAAAAAGCGAGATATACATAAGTATACGTATGTAAGTAGGAGAGATGGCCAGAGAGCGTTATTAAATTGCGTGTTAATTGATAGGCGCGCGAAAGAGAGACTTTTGGATTTCAATGCACTGAGAGGTGCAACTGAAGGGATGTCTAATCATTATCTTGTGGAGGCGAAGGTGAAGATTTGTAGGTGCTTTCAGAAAAGAAGAGAGAATGTTGGGGTGAAGAGAGTGGTGAGAGTAAGTGAGCTTGGGAAGGAGACTTGTGTTAGGAAGTACGAAGAGACACTGAGTACAGAATGGAAAAAAATTAAGAACAAAGAAGGTAAGGGGAGTGGGGGAGGAATGGGATGTATTTATGGAAGCAGTGATAACTTGCGCAAAAGATGCTTGTGGAATGAGAAGCGTGGAAGGTGGGCTGATTAGAAAAGATAGTGAGTGGTGGGATGAAGCAGTAAAATTATTAGTGAAAGAGGAGAGAGAGGCATTTTTGCAGGGAAATAATGCAAATGAGTGGGAGATGTATAAAAGAAAGAGGCAGGAGGTCAAGAGAAAGGTGCAAGAGGTGAAAAAGAGGGCAAATGAGAGTTGGGGTGAGAGAGTACCATTAAATTATGGGGAGAATAAAAATATGTTTTGGAAGGAGGTAAATAAAGTGCATAAGACAATGGAGGAAATGGGATCTTCAGTGAAGGGGGCAAATGGGGAGGTGATAACAAGTAGTGGTGATGTGAAAAGGAGATAGAGTGAGTATTTTGAAGGTTTGTTAAATGTGTTTGATGATAGAGTGGCAGATATAGGGTGTTTGAGTATTTTGAAGGTTTGTTAAATGTGTTTGATGATAGAGTGGCAGATATAGGGTGTTTTGGTCGAGGTGGTGTGCAAAGTGAGAGGGTTAGGGAAAATGATTTGGTAAACAGAGAAGAGGTAGTGAAAGCTTTGCGGAAGATGAAAGCCAAGTAGGCAGCGGCTTTGGATGGTATTGCATTGGAATTGATTGAAAAAGAGGGTGACTGTATTGTTGACTGGTTGGTAAGGTTATTTAATGTATGTATGACTCATGGTGAGGTGCCTGAGGATTGGCGGAATGCGTGCATAGTGCCATTGTACAAAGGCAAAGGGGATAAGAGTGAGTGCTCAAATTACAGAGGTATAAGTTTGTTGAGTATTCCTGGTAAACTATGTGGTAGGGTATTGATTGAGAGGGTGAAGGCATGTACAGAGCATCAGACTGGGGAAGAACGGTGTTGTTTCAGAAGTGGTAAAGGATGTTTGGAACAGGTGTTTGCTTTGAAGAATGTATGAGAGAAATGCTTAGAAAAGCAAGTGGTTTAGTATGTAGCATTTATGGATCTGGAGAAGGCATAGGATATAGTTGATAGAGATGCTCTGTGGAAGGTATTAAGAATATATGGTGTGGGAGGCAAGTTGTTAGAAGCAGTGAATTGTTTTTATCGAGGATGTAAGGCATGTGTACGTGTAGGAAGAGA
>NC_092227.1:26776615-26830368 GCF_036320965.1 Panulirus ornatus
GACTAGGGTGTGTGATGTCTCCATGGTTGTTTAATTTGTTTATGGATGGGGTTGTTAGGGAGGTAAATGCAAGAGCTTTGGAAAGAGGGGCAAGTATGAAGTCTGTTGGGGAGGAGAGAGCTTGGGAAGTGAGTCAGTTGTTGTTCGCTGATGATACAGTGCTGGTGGCTGATTCATGTGAGAAACTGCAGAAGCTGGTGACTGAATTTGGTAAAGTGTGTGGAAGAAGAAAGTTAAGATTAAATGTGAATAAGAGCAAGGTTATTAGGTACAGTAGGGTTGAGGGTCAAGTCAATTGGGAGGTGAGTTTGAATGGAGTAAAACTGGAGGAAGTGAAGTGTTTTAGATATCTGGGAGTGGATCTGGCAGCGGATGGAACCATGGAAGCGGAAGTGGATCATAGGGTGGGGGAGGGGGCGAAAATTCTGGGGGCCTTGAAGAATGTGTGGAAGTCGAGAACATTATCTCGGAAAGCAAAAATGGGTATGTTTGAAGGAATAGTGGTTCCAACAATGTTGTATGGTTGCGAGGCGTGGGCCATGGATAGAGTTGTGCGCAGGAGGATGGATGTGCTGGAAATGAGATGTTTGAGGACAATGTGTGGTGTGAGGTGGTTTGATCGAGTAAGTAACGTATAGGGTAAGAGAGATGTGTGGAAATAAAAAGAGCGTGGTTTAGAGAGCAGAAGAGCATGTTTTGAAATGGTTTGGGCACATGGAGAGAATGAGTAAGGAAAGATTGACCAAGAGGATATATGTGTCGGAGGTGGAGGGAACGAGGAGAAGTGGGAGACGAAATTGGAGGTGGAAAGATGGAGTGAAAAAGATTTTGTGTGATCGGGGCCTGAACATGCAGGAGGGTGAAAGGAGCGCAAGGAATAGAGTGAATTGGATTGACGTGGTATACCGGGGTTGACGTGCTGTCAGTGGATTGAATCAGGGCATGTGAAGCATCTCGGGTGAACCATGAAAAGCTGTGTAGGTATGATTATTTGCGTGCGTGGACGTATGTATATACATGTGTATGGGGGTGGGTTGGGCCATTTCTTTCGTCTGTTTCCTTGCACTCCCTCGCAAACGCGGTAGACAGCGACAAAGCCAATATATATATATATATATATATATATATATATATATATATATATATATATATATATATATATATATATATATATATATATATATAAGTATATATATATATATTTTTCTTTTTCTTTTGCTTTAAAGCTGTCTCCCGCGTTTGCGAGGTAGCGCAAGGAAACAGACGAAAGAAATGGCACAACCCACCCCCATACCCATGTATATACATACACGTCCCTACACGTAAATATACATACCCATACATCTCAATGTACACATATATATACACATACAGACATGTACATATATACACATACACACAATTAACACTGGCTGCCTCTATTCATTCCCATCGCCACCTCACGACACATAAAAAAACATCCCCCTCCCCCATCATGTGTGCGAGGTAACGCTAGGACCCCATTCGTTCACACAAACAAAGACCCCATTCTTTCGCACCCAGCCTCTAGCTGTCATGCAATAATGCCCGAAACCGCAGCTCCCTTTCCACATCCAGGCCCCACACAACTTTCCATGGTTTACCCCAGACGCTTCACATGCCCTGATTCAATCTATTGACAGCACGTCGACCCCGGTATACCACATCGATCAAATTCACTCGATTCCTTGCCCACCTTTCACCCTCCTGCATGTTCAGGTCCCGATCACTCAAAATCGTTTCACTCCATCTTTCCACCTCCAATTTGGTCTCCCACTTCTCCTCGTTCCTTCCACCTCCGACACATATATCCTCTTGGTCAATCTTTCCTCACTCATTCTCTCCATGAGCACAAACCATTTGAAAACACCCTCTTCTGCTCTCTCAACCACGCTCTTCTTTTTTCCACACATCTCTCTTACCCTTACATTACTTACTCGATCAAACCACCTCACACCACATATTGTCGTCTAACATCTCATTTCCAGCACATCCACCCTCCTGCGCACTACTCTATCCATAGCCCACGCCTCGCAACCATACAACATTGTTGGAACCACTATTCCTCCAAACATACCCATTTTTGCTTTCCGAGATAATGTTCTCGACTTCCACACATTCTTCAAGGCTCCCAGGATTTTCGCCCCCTCCCCCACCCTATGATTCACTTCCGCTTCCATCCGATTTCACAGGGAAGCCTCGGACCTTCGGATGTACACGTAGGACTTTTCTGACATCTTTCTTTGGCCACATGCTTTGTGCAAGTGTAAGAAGTCTTGGAATCATTCTTGACACCGGATGAAAGTTTTAGTATTTTTCGGTTGGTAGATGTAAGTTGACGGCATTAATGGCTTTGACAATTTATATTCCTATAGACCAATTGACCAACCAACCAAACAACTAATCTCTTTATTTCCATGAGTTATATTGCTCTCCTCATGGGAAAGTTCTTCCTCGGATGCCACCTTCGGCCCTTGCTAGGGACCTTTGAACGCCATTAGTCAGTTCTCTCTTTTAGCTTATGTTTTTTTTCTTCAATGATCATGCTTTATCTTTTCCACATTGGCGTGTGTAGGGTTTTTGACGTCAATGTCTAACTTTTCTTTTAAGATGATAATGTGTTCATGGAGTTTTTAAAATGTATATGACTTATATAACTTTGATTTAGAAGTAATTATGTGTAATGTTGTACTAAAATGTAATCAAAAAAAGAATGTTCATCTAAGCCTTGGCGTTACTTTTTGCAATGCGTCCAAGCTTCCCCAGAAATGAGTCAATTGTATGAGACAGAGATAGAGAGAGAGAGAGAGAGAGAGAGAGAGAGAGAGAGAGAGAGAGAGAGAGAGAGAGAGAGAGAGAGAGAGAGAGAGAGAGAGAGAGAGAGAGAGAGAGAGAGAAGAGAGAGAGAGAGAGATCACATTACAAATTTCACCATGATTACTGATCCCAGAATAGAAAAAACATTCTGAGTTCTGAGGGTGCTCATGACCAAGAGTGAGGGTGTCACCAGCAGAGACGGACTGTAAGGGTGACACATTCTGAGTACGAGGTGAGAAAATTGCTTGTGAACTCATAAGATTAACATTACTGCACAGTGAGATTAAGATCATGTGGATAACTCTTTGATTTAGTAAAATGTTCGAAGAATTACACAAGTAGGACATATACAGGAGACACGGCAAGACTTATCGCAGAGGGAGGAATGAAGCAATGATACTTATCGTAATATTAGTGGTTTGGGGGATATCATTCTGAAAAGTATTACCGCTATTTATGCAACTGTTTGTCATGTAACACAATTTTCTTCTATCTGTAGCCTTATTTCGTGTTCAATATAAAGTTTAGAAATGAAATTTTCATTGTCCAGAACTAAGGTCTTCCTTTCTATAATGTGTCTTAACTTCTGTTCAAGAGTCGCTTTACATTCCGCTGGCTGCCTGAACTTTACCTAAAATAGTCTGGTGGTGACAGCGTTAAACCATTAACCTTGTTCTTTGGTGCATGTTGGAATTTGCCGTCTAAGTTTCAAATTATGTTCAAGAGTTCTTCAAAAATTATGTATGTGTTTGTGTGTGTATATAGTTATCTGTCTAACCATCTATTCATCCATATCTATCTCTCTATCTACCTATCTATTTACCTATCTATCTATTTATCTGTTATCAATCTACCTATCTAATCTATCTATCTATGTATCTATATGACACAAATCAACAATATTCTATCTTTTCCTTTGGCCCACGAACTAAAATAGGTGGACTTTATGATACTTTTTACGTTGAATTAAAATCCGTTTCTAGAATTTTTCTATCTTGCATGGTATTCAAGTGACAAAGCAAATGAATTTTATAATATGTGTAAATTACTCATTCATGAATTTTATAATATGTGTAAATTACTCATTCATAAATAAGGCCAGTATTGCCTCTAAAATGTAGAAGTGTATGATTTTCTACCATACTTGGCCTCAGGAACATCCCTCTTTAGTGTCCAGCGGTAATCTGCCAACATAGAGGGGCGCCACTTTCCGTGGTACCGCTTTTCCATGTCCAAGATGTCCTGGTGAAATCTTTCGCTGTCTTCATCATTAACTGCCTTAAGACTGTCCGGGAAAAACTCTAAGTGGATTCTTAGGCACATATTACACTTCAGTGCTTTACATGAAGTCAATAGGTCTTTTACATCACAGTAGTTTTTTGATATGTGATTCCTTAAAAAATCTTTGCGAACTCTTAAAAAGACAGTTATGCAGTCTTTTGAGTTTCATTTAGCGATCCATCGAGCTTTTGATCTCAAAGCAGTTTCCTGGTCTGTGGTCTTGCTAGAATACCCTCCTTGGTTTTTGCATCACTGATTCTCGGGAATTCATTCCTTAAATATGTGAATCCATGGCCAGTTTTATCCATGCCTTTGACGAAGCACTTCAACAACCAGAGGCAGATAAGTTTTCTCAGGATGAACAAGAGAAGGATTGATGAAATTCTTCTATCCTGGAGTCGATGATGTTAGTTTCGGCCATGCTTTCTTACTTAATATTTTTGTCCCGGCTGTCTCACTCACAGAGGAAACAACAAAATTTCGTGTAACCAAGTTGTATTCCGAGTAAAAGTGCCATAACGTTTAGGTCACCGCATGCATTCCACTTAAAGTCCCAATACTTATTTTTTTCCAAAAGAAGCTTCATGTTATAATACGATACCTTCATGATAGCTGCATGAGTCAGAGGAACAGAGGGGAGCTTATTTCCGTTTTGGAGAAGAACCGCTTTCAAGCTTACTTTTGATGACTCAATAAAAAACGCCATTCATCTGTGTTACATTCGTGGCCAAGTGCCTCCATAATAGAATGAACATCATTGCAAAAACCAAACTATCTTCAGACCATCTTCTTTGAAAAAGACATATCGATCACGATAAAAACAAACTTTAGTCCGGCTTGCCACTTCGAGAAGTGTATATCACGGAGGAGATCATTAAGATCTTGACTCAGCAGATATGGTTCACTTGAAGAAAAGCTTGATTCAAATGTTGGATCCTTATTGTGCTCTGTCTACTATCTCATCACCAGACTCGTCGTCACTCAGTGTCATGTTTCTTGGAGGCTTTGACACACGTAATTACTGACTGTGAGGTATTGGCTTGATAACAGATAGTAGATTAGGGTATTTGTATTTGTCAAGCAGAAGCAGCAATCCAAAGTGTGATCTTTGGGTTCTCTCCAAACCATAGGAAAGTGAAAGGGCATACGGCGTGAACTTTTTGCCATGCTGTGAAAAGTCTGATACGTGTGACACAACGAATATGGGGTGGGCCAACTTTTATCCTGGTCACCCACTTTACGACAAAAGTAATGCTCATAGCATTTTTCAATGAGGGGAGTGAAAGAAACTCTTTGCGATATGACTGTTAATTCACAGCAGATGTAGCAGTAAGAATTCGGAATATTTACACAGTTTATCTGCAAAATAATGTTGGATGGGGTATCAACACAACATTTGAATACATAAAGGCACAAGCTGTAAACAGAGGGTAAAAAACGCTGCTCACACACAGAGTTCTAGAATGTAAGAGACAGACAAAAGCGACTCAGAACTGGACACTGTTTGAATGTCTCAACATTTACATTCATGTTTCTTCAAGTCCCTGATGACTCATTTATTTAGGTTTGTGCTTTCGAAAAGAAGCTATTGATCTTAACAAACAGTGAATATAAGTGAGTTTGTTATATTTCTGTTTCTAATGCGCCGTAGACAACTGGTACATATTTAGAGTACGTTTTGATATGCAAGTATGCTGGAACAATATGGGTGATGAATAAAATCTAAACACATATTTGGATTCAGCGCACAAAAATACATAAGAAACAGAAATCTTTTTCCATTGAAAAGAATCTTTTTTAAACCTTTCTTATTGGCCTTTTTCATATCAACGAAGTAGCACCAGGAATACAGACGAAAAAAACACACACACACACAAATGCGCACACAGACACACACACACACACACACACACACATATATATATATATATATATATATATATATATATATATATATATATATATATATATATATATATCTTTCTTTTTCTTTCAAACTATTCGCCATTTCCCGCATTAGCGAGGTAGCGTTAAGAACAGAGGACTGGGCCTTTGATGGAATACCCTCACCTGGCCCAATTCTCTGTTCCTTCTTTTGGAAAAAAAAGAAAAAAAAAAAAAAACGAGAGGGGAGGATTTCCAGCCCCCCGCTCCCTCCCCTTTTAGTCGCCTTCTACGACACGCAGGGAATACGTGGGAAGTATTCTTAATCCCCTATCCCCAGGGATAATACATATATATATATATATATATATATACCGAACCTAACTGTACAACGCGGAGTTATATGAATACGAATAAAGTGTATATGAACGCGCACCTTCATAGAACATACAAACCTCCAACAACCAGGATCGAACCTAGGAACCCCTTGTGCAAGAGGCAGGCATGCTAACCGCTAGGCTAAGGGACTGTATAATAGGAAACAACTATTCGAAATACTAAGCACTCGAATACCCTTCGTCTCACAATGGTGAGCAACGGGGTCTATCGGTTGTTTCCGAAAAGAACACATAGCCAGCTGATAGCGTTTTACCGAACCTAACTGTACAACGCGGAGTTATATGAATACGAATGAAGTGTATATGAACGCGCAAATTCATAGAACATACAAAGCTCCAACAGCCAGGATCGAACCTGGGACCCCGTGTGCAAGAGGCAGGCATGCTAACCGCCAGGCTACGGGACTGTATAATAGGAGACAACTATTCGAAATACTAAGTACTCGAATACCCTTCGTCTCACTATGGTGAGCAACGGGGTCTATCAGCTGGCTATGTGTTCTGTTCTGAAACAACCGATAATGTGCCCAAACCATTTCAAAACACACTCTTCTGCTCTCTCAACCACGCTCTTTTTATTTCCACACATCTCTCTTACCCTTACCTTACTTACTCGATCAAACCACCTCACACCACACATTCTCCTCAAACATCTCATTTCCAGCACATCCATCCTCCTGCGAACAATTCTATCCATAGCCCACGCCTCGCAACCATACAACATTGTTGGAACCACTATTCCTTCAAACATACCCATTTTTGCTTTCCGAGATAATGTTCTCGACTTCCACACATTCTTCAAGGCTCCCAGGAGTTTCGCCCCCTCCCCCACCATATTATCCACTTCCGCTTCCATGGTTTCATCCGCTGCCAGATCCACTCCCAGATATCTAAAACACTTTACTTCCTCCAGTTTTTCTCCATTCAAACTTACCTCCCAATTGACTTGACCCTCAACCCTACTGTACCTAATAACCTTGCTCTTATTCATATTTACTCTTAACTTCTTCTCTCACACACCTTACCAAACTCAGTCACCAACTTCTGCAGTTTCTCACATGAATCAGCCACCAGCGTTGTATAATCAGCGAACAACAACTGACTCACCTCCCAAGCTCTCTCATCCACAACAGACTTCATACTTGCCCCTCTTTCCAAAACTCTTGCATTCACTTCCCTAATAACCCCATCCATAAACAAATTAAACAACCATATATATATATATATATATATATATATATATATATATATATATATATATATATATATATATATATATATATATATATATATATATATATATATATATATATATGTATATATATTCCTATGAGTACAAGGGGAAAATGAAACACAAAAAGTTTCCCAGTGCACTTTCGTGTAATAATCACATCATCAGGGGAGACACAAGGGAGAAATATAACAGTCAGCTGATATACATCGAAGAGACGAAGCTCGGACGCCATTTGGTAAATATATGATTGTCCAAAACATACAACGAGCGTTCATAAACTTTTTACAAATCTTATCAACAATAAAGTTAGCTAATTTGTACACACCATCACTAATATTAAGATTATAATTCTTTGTGTATTTAATAATAGAAGATTCAATGATATTTCTCTTGGTAATAGAGTTAGAGTTAACAACTGCGATGGCGTTACTCCAGCCAATACAATGATCATAGTTTTTAACATGATTAAACAAGGCATTTGATTCTTGTCCCGTTATTATACTACATTTATGTTGCTTAAGTCTAACAGAAAGATCCTTACCAGTCTGACCAACATAAAATTTATCACAGTTTCCACAAGGAACATTATGGATGCAACCAAGAGAATTTACTGGTGAACTCCTGATTAAGATATTCTTTATAGTATTATTGTTGCTAAAGGCAACATTTACATTAAAGGATTTAAGCAACATGGGAAGCAAAGTGAAATTATTATCAAAAGGTAGAAGGAAAAGATTCTTGATGTCAATAGGAGGTTTGGGCTCAACTCTATAAAATGATTTCTTTGCTAACTTAATGGATTTATCAATGAAAGATCAAGGGTAATTTAACTTAGATCCAATAGAATATATGTTCTCAAACTCATCATCAATAAACTCGGGACTGCAAATACATATTGCCCTTAGGAACATAGAGTGAACTGATGATAATTTAACTCTGTCATGTTGAGATGAGTAATAATGGGTATATGAGAATACATTGTTAGGTTTCCTGTATATGCTAAAATTAAACTTGTTTCCTTGTCTATGGGTCACGAAATCTAAAAATGGTAACACACCATTATTTTCATTTTCTACAGTAAATTTGATGGAAGGTGTTAAATTGTTAAGTTAGGTGAGAAATAATTGTAAATTTTCATTTGTTGGCCAAACACAAAGAACATCATCTACATATCTAAACCAAATTGTACTAGAAGGTAAGATATCCTTTTAGTAATTTTGTTTCAAAAAATTCCACATAAAGATTAATTAGTACAGGTGAAAGAGGGTTACCCATTGCAATACCAAATTTTTGAGCATAATTATCCACACTAAATTGAAATACACAGTTTCTTATACACAATCTTATCAGTTCAATGAAATTAGACTTTGAAACAGGTAGATGAATATCATCCAAGACATCAAATAAATATTCTAAAAGGTCATCAACTGGAACTTTAGTGAAAAGTGAGGAAACTTCAAAGCTAACTAGTTTGAAATCAAAATTAATATTGATATTGTTTCGCTTGTCGACTAAATGTACATTGTTCATGATATTACAATTTGATACCCTACACACTAAAGGGCTTAATAAGGAAACTAACCATTTTGATAATTAACATGTGATGGGGCCTACTGAGCTCACTATATAGGTCTTGCTGGAAAATTTTGTTTATGTGTTTTGATAAGTCCATACATATATGGCAATGAATGGGACAAAGATGATAAATTTTTGATAAGAGAATTGTTACCTTTCAACAACAACTTCACTTCTTTATCGAAGTGAGAATATACTGCTTCTAAGGGATTTTTACTAAATTTAGAATATGTTGTGTTATCATTTTGAAGATCATTCATTTTAGATAAATAGTTACTTTTGTCTAAAATCACAACAATGTTAGCCTTATCTGCTTTAGTAATATGTATATCCTTGCCTTTTTTAAGGTGTTAATAGCTCTTTGAATCTTTTAGGGCAATTAGCTTCCACTGGTTTTGACAAACTGGCATACACTAAACCCTTGCAAATATTAATATCATCATTACTTATATTACTGTATTTTTCTAAATTACAAAAGACTTTGTGACATCAACACAGCTGGCTTCCCTGTTAGAGCACACAAAAATTAAACTATAGCCTAATGCACACAAGGAATTTTTATCTAGTTGTTTATTAGACAGGTTTACCACAAAAGATGGGTTTGTGTTCTTGGTCCAGTCGCTGTTTTCAATAAGATGGTCCAACTTACGATTTTGTGACACTTGTAGCCTATTGCGTTATTTCCTTAACTCATCATAGTAATAGTCCAACCTCCGATTCTTCCAGTGATCGGTATTGTCATTTGAAAGGCACTTTTCTTCTCTCTTAAAATGAGAAAAGCCTACTCCATTTCAAGTTTATTTAATTCAATATTTTTCTTTAAAATAGTATTTTGAAATTGGTCAAATGGTCGACCAGACAGCTGCAACAAACGTTGAGGTAGGACAGATCTTGGCATCACTTGTTCATCAAGACATTTCCTAAGGAATCCAAATCGTAACTTCAGTTGGTGAGCCTTGATTAGCGATTTGGAGAAAGCAGTAATGAAAGTAGAAAGTCCAGGACAGCTTTTAGAGAAGTAATAGAAGAGTCGTGTGGAATCCATGTTGGAAAGGATCACAATTTTGCGAGTTATCAAGATATTCCTATAAGTCCACGGGGAAAATGAAACACGAAAAGTTCCCAAGTGCGCTTTCGTATAATAATCACACCATCAGGGGAGACACAAGAGAGAAATATATCAGTCAGTTGATATACATCGAAGAGACGAAGCTAGGACGCCATTTGGTAAACATGTGATTTTCCAAAACATACAACGAGCGTTCATAAACTTATCATTTTACAAATCTTATCAACAATTAAGTTATCTAATTTGTACACACCATCACTAATATTAAGATTATAATTCTTTGTGTATTTAATAATAAAAGATTCAATGATATTTCTCTTGGTAATAGAGTTAGAGTTAACAACTGAGATGGCGTTACTCCAGCCAATACAATGATCATAGTTTTTAACATGATTAAACAAGGCATTTGATTCTTGTCCCGTTATTATACTATATTTATGTTGCTTAAGTCTAACAGAAAGATCCTTACCAGTCTGACCAACATAAAATTTATCAAAGTTTCCACAAGGAACATTATGGATGCAACCAAGAGAATTTACTGGTGAACTCCTGATTAAGATATTCTTTATAGTATTATTGTTGCTAAAGGCAACATTTACATTAAGGGATTTAAGCAACATGGGAAGCAAAGTGAAATTATTATCAAAAGGGAGAGGGAAAAGATTCTTGGTGTCAATAGGAGGTTTGGGCTCAACTCTATAAAATGATTTCTTTGCTAACTTAATGGATTTATCAATGAAAGATCTAGGGTAATTTAACTTAGATCCAATAGAATATATTTTCTCAAACTCATCATCAATAAACTCGGGACTGCAAATACATATTACCCTTAAGAACATAGATTGAACTGATGATAATTTAACTCTGTCATGTTGAGATGAGTAATAATGGATATATGAGAATACATTGGTAGGTTTCCTGTATATGCTAAACTTAAACTTGTTTCCTTGTCTATGGGTCACGAAATCTAAAAATGGTAACACACCATTATTTTCATTTTCTACAGTAAATTTGATGGAAGGTGCTAAATTGTTAAGTAAGGTGAGAAATAATTGTAAATTTTCATTTGTTGGCAAACACAAAGAACATCATCTACATATCTAAACCAAATTGTACTAGAAGGTAAGATATCCTTTTAGTAATTTTGTTTCAAAAAATTCCACATAAAGATTACTTAGTACAGGTGAAAGAGGGTTACCCATTGCAATACCAAATTTTTGAGCATAATTATCCACACTAAATTGAAATACACAGTTTCAGATACACAATTTTATCAGTTCAATGAAATTAGACTTTGAAACAGGTAGATGAATATCATCAAAGACATCAAATAGATATTCTAAAAGGTTATCAACTGGAACTTTAGTGAAAAGTGAGGAAACTTCAAAGTTAACTAGTTTGAAATCAAAATTAATATTGATATTGTTTAGCTTGTCGACTAAATCTACATTGTTCATGATATTGCAATTTGATACCCTACACACTAAAGGGCTTAATAAGGAAACTAACCATTTTGATAATTTACATGTGATGAGGCCTACTGAGCTCACTATATAGGTCTTGCTGGAGAATTTTGTTTATGTGTTTTGATAAGTCCATACATATATGGCAATGAATGGGACAAAGATGATAAATTTTTGATAAGAGAATTGTTACCTTTCAACAACAACTTCACTTCTTTATTGAAGTGAGAATATACTGCTTCTAAGGGATTTTTACTAAGTTTAGAATATGTGTTATCATTTTGAAGATCATTCATTTTAGATAAATAGTTACTTTTGTCTAAAATCACAACAGTGTTAGCCTTATCTGCTTTAGTAATATGTATATCCTTGTCTTTTTTTAAGGTGTTAATAGCTCTTATGAATCTTTTAGGGCAATTAGCTTCCACTGGTTTTGACAAACTGGCATACACTAAACCCTTGCAAATATTGATATCATCATTACTTATATTACTGTATTTTCCTAAATTAAAAAAGACTTTGTGACATCAACACAGCTGGCTTCCCTGTTTTTTATCTAGTTGTTTATTAGACAGGTTTACCACAAAAGATGGGTTTGTGTTCTTGGTACAGTCGCTGTTTTCAATTAGATGGTCCAACTTACTATTTAGTGACACTTGTAGCCTATTGCGCTCTTTCCTTGATTCATCATAGCAATAGTCCAACCTCCGGTTCTTCCAGTGTGTCGGTATTGTCATTTGAAAGGCACTTTTCTTCTCTCTTGAAATGCGAAAAGCCTACTCCATTTCAAGTTTATTTAATTCAATATTTTTCTTTAAAATAATATTTTGAAATTGGTCAAATGGTCGACTAGACAGCTGCAACAAACGTTGAGGTAGGACAGATCTTGGCATCACTTGTTCATCAAGACATTTCCTAGGGAATCCAAATCATAACTTCAGTTAGTGAGCCTTGATTAGCGATTTCGAAAAAGCAGTAATGAAAGTGGAAAGTCCAGGACAGCTTGTAGAGAAGTAATAGAAGAGTCGTGTGGAATCCATGTTGGAAAGGATCACAATTTTGCGAGTTATCAAGATATTCCTATAAGTCCACGGGGAAAATGAAACACGAAAAGTTCCCAAGTGCGCTTTCGTATAACAATCACATCATCAGGGGAGACACAAGAGAGAAATATATCAGTCAGTTGATATACATCGAAGAGACGAAGCTAGGACGCCATTTCGTAAACATGTGATTGTCCAAACATACAACGAGCGTTCATAAACTTATCATTTTACAAATCTTATCAACAATAAAGTTATCTAATTTGTACACAACATCACTAATATTAAGATTATAATTCTTTGTGTATTTAATAATAGAAGATTCAATGATATTTCTCTTGGTAATAGAGTTAGAGTTAACAACTGAGATGACGTTACTCCAGTCAATACAATGATCATAGTTTTTGCCATGATTAAACAAGGCATTTGATTCTTGTCCCGTTCTTATACTATGTTTATGTTGCTTAAGTCTAACAGAAAGATCCTTACCAGTCTAACCAACATAAAATTTATCACAGTTTTCACAAGTAGCTTTATAGATGCAACCAAGAGAATTTTCTGGTGAATTCCTGATTAAGATATTCTTTATAGTATTATTGTTGCTAAAGGCACTATTTATATTAAAGTATTTAAGCAACATGGGAAGCAAAGTGAAATTATTATCAAAAGGGAGAAGTAAAAGATTCTTGGTGTCAATGGAAGGTTTCTGCTCAACTCCATAAAATGATTTCTTTGCTAACTTAAAAGATTTATGAATGAAAGATCTAGGGTACTTTAACTTAGATACAATAGAATATATCTTCTCAAACTCATCATCAATAAACTCTGGACTGCAAATACGTATTGCCCTTAGGAACATAGATTGAAATGATGATAATTTAACTCTCTCATGTTGAGATGAGTAATAATGGATATATGAGCATAAGTTGGTGGGTTTCCTGTATATGCTAAACTTAAACTTGTTTCCTTGTCTATGGGTCACGAAATCTAAAAATGGTAACACATCATTATTTTCATTTTCTACAGTAAATTTGATGGAAGGTACTAAATAAGGTGAGAAATATTTGTAAATTTTCATTTGTTGGCCAAACACAAAGAACATCATCTACATACCTAAACCAAATTGCATTAGAAGGTAAGATATTCTTTTAGTAATTTTGTTTCAGAAAATTCCTTATAAAGATTACTTAGTACAGGTGAAAGAGGGTTACCCATTGCAATACCAAATTTTTGAGCATGAGAATCCTCATTAAATTGAAATACACAGTTTTTATACACAATTTTATCAGTTCAATGAAATTAGACTTTGAAACAGGTAGATGAATATCATCCAAGACATCAAATAAATGTTCTAAAAGGTCATCAACTGCAACTTTAGTGAAAAGTGAGGAAACATCAAAACTACATAGTTTGAAATCAAAATTAATATTGATATTGTTTAGCTTGTTGACTAAATCAACATTGTTCATGATATTAGAATTTGATACCTTACGCACTAAAGGGCTTTATAAGGAAAATAACCATTTTGATAATTTACATGTGATGGAGCCTACTGAGCTCACTATATAGGTCTTGCTGGAAAATTTTGTTTATGTGTTTTGATAAGTCCATACATATATGGCAATGAAGTGGAAAAGATGATAAATTTTTGATAAGAGAAATGTTACCTTTCAACAACAACTTCATTTCTTTATTGAAGTGAGAATTTACTGCTTCTAAGGGATTTTTACTAAGTTTAGAATATGTTGTGTTATCATTTTGAAGATCATTCATTTTAGATAAATAGTTACTTTTGTCTGAAATCACAACAGTGTTAGCCTTATCTGCTTTAGTAATATGTATATCCTTTTCTTTTTTTAAGGTGTTACTAGATCTTATGAATCTTTTAGGGCAATTAGCTTCCACTGGTTTTGACAAACTGGCATACACTAAACCCTTCCAAATATTAATATCATCATTACTTATATTACTGTATTTTTCTAAATTATAAAAGGACTTTGTGACATCAACACAGTTGGCTTCCCTGTTAGAGCACACAAAACTTAAACTATAGCCTAATGCACACAAGGAATCTTTATCTAGTTGTTCATTAGACAGGTTTACCACAAAAGATGCGTTTCTGTTCTTGGTCCAGTCGCTGTTTTCAATAAGATGGTCCAACTTACGATTTAGTGACACTTGTAGCCTATTGTGTTCTTTCCTTGATTCATCATAGCAATAGTCCAACCTCCGGTTCTTCCAGAGTGTCGGTATTGTCATTTGAAAGGCACTTTTCTTCTCTCTTGAAATGCGAAAAGCCTACTCCATTTCAAGTTTATTTAATTCAATATTTTTCTTTAAAATAATATTTTGAAATTGGTCAAATGGTCGACTAGACAGCTGCAACAAACGTTGAGGTAGGACAGATCTTGGCATCACTTGTTCATCAAGACATTTCCTAAGGAATCCAAATCGTAACTTCAGTTAGTGAGCCTTGATTAGCGATTTGGAGAAAGCAGTAATGAAAGTGGAAAGTCCAGGACAGCTTGTAGAGAAGTAATAGAAGAGTCGTGTGGAATCCATGTTGGAAAGGATCACAATTTTGCGAGTTATGAAGATATTCCTATAAGTTCACGGGGAAAATGAAACACGAAAAGTTCCCAAGTGCGCTTTCGTATAATAATCACATCATCAGGGGAGACACAAGAGAGAAATATATCAGTCAGTTGATATACATCGAAGAGACGAATCTAGGACGCCATTCGGTAAACATGTGATTGTCCAAACATACAACGAGCGTTCATAAACTTATCATTTTACAAATCTTATCAACAATAAAGTTATCTAATATGTACAAACCATCACTAATATTAAGATTATCATTCTTTGTGTATTTAATAATAGAAGATTCAATGATATTTCTCTTGGTAATAGAGTTAGAGTTAACAACTGAGATGGCGTTACTCCAGTCAATACAATGATCATAGTTTTTAACATGATTAAACAAGGCATTAGATTCTTGTCCCGTTCTTATACTACATTTATGTTTCTTAAGTCTAACAGAAAGATCATTACCAGTCTGACCAACATAAAATTTATCACAGTTTTCACAAGGAGCTTTATAAATGCAACCAAGAGAATTTTCTGGTGAATTCCTGATTAAGATATTCTTTATAGTATTATTGTTCCTAAAGGCACTATTTATATTAAAGTATTTAAGCAACATGGGAAGCAAAGTGAAATTATTATCGAAAGGGAGAAGTAAAAGATTCTTGGTGTCAATGGAAGGTTTGTGCTCAACTCCATAAAATGATTTCTTTGCTAACTTAAAGGATTTATGAATGAAAGATCTAGGGTACTTTAACTTAGATCCAATAGAATATATCTTCTCAAACTCATCATCAATAAACTCTGGACTGCAAATACGTATTGCCCTTAGGAACATAGATTGAAATGATGATAATTTAACTCTCTCATGTTGAGATGAGTGATAATGGATATATGAGCATACATTGGTGGGTTTCCTGTATATGCTAAAATTAAACTTGTTTCCTTGTTTATGGGTCACGAAATCTAAAAATGGTAACACATAATTATTTTCATTTTCTACAGTAAATCTGATGGAAGGTACTAAATAAGGTGAGAAATATTTGTAAGTTTTCATTTGTTGGCCAAACACAAAGAACATCATCTACATACCTAAACCAAATTGCATTAGAAGGTAAGATATTCTTTTAGTAATTTTGTTTCAAAAAATTCCTCATAAAGATTACTTAGTACAGGTGAAAGAGGGTTACCCATTGCAATACCAAATTTTTGAGCATGATAATCTTCATTAAATTGAAATACACAGTTTTTATACACAATTTTATCAGTTCAATGAAATTAGACTTTGAAACAGGTAGATGAATATCATCCAAGACATCAAATAAATGTTCTAAAAGGTCATCAACTGGAACTTTAGTGAAAAGTGAGGAAACATCAAAACTACCTAGTTTGAAATCAAAATTAATATTGATATTGTTTAGCTTGTTGACTAAATCAACATTGTTCATGATATTAGAATTTGATACCTTACCCACTAAAGGGCTTGATAAGGAAAATAACCATTTTGATAATTTACATGTGATTGAGCTTACTGAGCTCACTATATAGGTCTTGTTGGAAAATTTTGTTTATGAGTTTTGATAAGTCTATACATATATGGCAATGAAGTCGAAAAGATGATAAATTTTTGATAAGAGAAATGTTATCTTTCAACGACAACTTCATTTCTTTATTGAAGTGAGAATTTACTGCTTCTAAGGGATTTTTAATAAGTTTAGAATATGTTGTGTTATCATTTTGAAGATCATACATTTTACATAAATAGTTACTTTTGTCTAAAATCACAACAGTGTTAGCCTTAACTGCTTTAGTAATATGTATATCCTTTTCTTTTTTAAGGTGTTACTAGATCTTATGAATCTTTTAGGGCAATTAGCTTCCACTGGTTTTGACAAACTGGCATACACTAAACCCTTGCAAATATCAATATCATCATTACTTATATTACTGTATTTTCCTAAATTATAAAAGGACTTTGTGACATCAACACAGTTGGCTTCCCTGTTAGAGCAAACAAAACTTAAACCATAGCCTAATGCACACAAGGAATCTTTATCTAGTTGTTTTTTGGACCGGTTTACCACAAAAGATGGTTTTGTGTTCTTGGTCCAGTCGCTGTTTTCGATAAGATGGTCCAACTTACGATTTAGTGACATTTATAGCCTATTGTGTTCTTTCCTTGATTCATCATAGCAATAGTCCAACCTCCGGTTCTTCCAGTGTGTCGGTATTGTCATTTGAAAGGCACTTTTCTTCTCTCTTGAAATGCGAAAAGCCTACTCCATTTCAAGTTTATTTGATTCAATATTTTTCTTTAAAATAATATTTTGAAATTGGTCAAATGGTCGACCAGACAGCTGCAACAAACGATCAGGTAGGACAGATCTTGGCATCACTTGTTCATCAAGACATTTCCTAAGGAATCCAAGTCGTAACTTCAGTTAGTGAGCCTTGATTAGCGATTTGGAGAAAGCAGTAATGAAAGTGGAAAGTCCAGGAAAGCTTGTAGAGAAGCAATAGAAGAGTCTTGTCAAATCCATGTTGGAAAGGATCATAATTTTGCGAGTTATCAAGATATTCCTATAAGTCCACGGGGAAAATGAAACACGAAAAGTTACCAAGTGCGCTTTCGTATAATAATCATATCATCAGGGGAGACACAAGAGAGAAATATATCATTCAGTTGATATACATCGAAGAGACGAAGCTAGGACGCCATTTGGTAAACATGTGATTGTCCAAACATACAACGAGCGTTCATAAACTTATCATTTTACAAATCTCATCAACAATAAAGTTATCTAATTTGTACACACCATCACTAATATTAAGATTATAATTCTTTGTGTATTTAATAATAGAAGATTCAATGATATTTCTCTTGGTAATAGAGTTAGAGTTAACAACTGAGATGACGTTACTCCAGTCAATACAATGATCATAGTTTTTGCCATGATTAAACAAGGCATTTGATTCTTGTCCCGTTCTTATACTATATTTATGTTGCTTAAGTCTAACAGAAAGATCCTTACCAGTCTGACCAACATAAAATTTATCACAGTTTTCACAAGTAGCTTTATAGATGCAACCAAGAGAATTTTCTGGTGAATTCCTGATTAAGATATTCTTTATAGTATTATTGTTGCTAAAGGCACTATTTATATTAAAGTATTTAAGCAACATGGAAAGCAAAGTGAAATTATTATCAAAAGGGAGAAGTAAAAGATTCTTGGTGTCAATGGAAGGTTTGTGCTCAACTCCATAAAATGATTTCTTTGCTAACTTAAAAGATTTATGAATGAAAGATCTAGGGTACTTTAACTTAGATACAATAGAATAGATCTTCTCAAACTCATCATCAATAAACTCTGGACTGCAAATACGTATTGCCCTTAGGAACATAGATTGAAATGATGATAATTTAACTCTCTCATGTTGAGATGAGTAATAATGGATATATGAGCATAAGTTGGTGGGTTTCCTGTATATGCTAAACTTAAACTTGTTTCCTTGTCTATGGGTCACGAAATCTAAAAATGGTAACACATAATTATTTTCATTTTCTACAGTAAATTTGATGGAAGGTACTAAATAAGGTGAGAAATATTTGTAAATTTTCATTTGTTGGCCAAACACAAAGAACATCATCTACATACCTAAACCAAATTGCATTAGAAGGTAAGATATTCTTTTAGTAATTTTGTTTCAGAAAATTCCTTATAAAGATTACTTAGTACAGGTGAAAGAGGGTTACCCATTGCAATACCAAATTTTTGAGCATGATAATCTTCATTAAATTGAAATACACAGTTTTTATACACAATTTTATCAGTTCAATGAAATTAGACTTTGAAACAGGTAGATGAATATCATCCAAGACATCAAATAAATGTTCTAAAAGGTCATCAACTGGAACTTTAGTGAAAAGTGAGGAAACATCAAAACTACCTAGTTTGAAATCAAAATTAATATTGATATTGTTTAGCTTGTTGACTAAATCAACATTGTTCATGATATTAGAATTTGATACCTTACCCACTAAAGGGCTTGATAAGGAAAATAACCATTTTGATAATTTACATGTGATGGAGCCTACTGAGCTCACTATATAGGTCTTGCTGGAAAATTTTGTTTATGTGTTTTGATAAGTCCATACATATGTGGCAATGAAGTCGAAAAGATGATAAATTTTTGATAAGAGAAATGTTACCTTTCAACAACAACTTCATTTCTTTATTGAAGTGAGAATTTACTGCTTCTAAGGGATTTTTACTAAGTTTAGAATCTGTTGTGTTATCATTTTGAAGATCATTCATTTTAGATAAATAGTTACTTTTGTCTAATATCACAACAGTGTTAGCCTTATCTGCTTTAGTAATATGTATATCCTTGTCTTTTTTTAAGGTGTTACTAGATCTTATGAATCTTTTAGGGCAATTAGCTTCCACTGGTTTTGACAAACTGGCATACACTAAACCCTTCCAAATATTAATATCATCATTACTTATATTACTGTATTTTTCTAAATTATAAAAGGACTTTGTGACATCAACACAGTTGGCTTCCCTGTTAGAGCACACAAAACTTAAACCATAGCCTAATGCACACAAGGAATCTTTATCTAGTTGTTTATTGGACAGGTTTACCACAAAAGATGGGTTTGTGTTCTTGGTCCAGTCGCTGTTTTCAATAAGATGGTCCAACTTACGATTTAGTGACACTTGTAGCGTATTGTGTTCTTTCCTTGATTCATCATAGCAATAGTCCAACCTCCGGTTTTTCCAGTGTGTCGGTATTGTCATTTCAAAGGCACTTTTCTTCTCTCTTGAAATGCGCAAAGCCTACTCCACTTCAAGTTTATTTAATTCAATATTTTTCTTTAAAATAATATTTTGAAATTGATCAAATGGTCGACCAGACAGCTGCAACAAACGTTTAGGTAGGACAGATCTTGGCATCACTTGTTCATTAAGACATTTCCTAAATAATCCAAATCATAACTTCAGTTAGTGAGCCTTGATTAGCGATTTGGAGAAAGCAGTAATGAAAGTGGAAAGTCCAGGACAGCTTGTAGAGAAGTAATAGAAGAATCGTGTGGAATCCATGTTGAAAAGGATCACAATTTTGCGAGTTATGAAGATATTCCTATAAGTCCACGGGGAAAATGAAACACGAAAAGTTCCCAAGTGCGCTTTCGTATAATAATCACATCATCAGGGGAGACACAAGGAGAAATATATCAGTCAGTTGATACACATCGAAGAGACGATGCTAGGACGCCATTTGGTAAACATGTGATTGTCCAAACATACAACGAGCGTTCATAAACTTATCATTTTACAAATCTTATCAACAATAAAGTTATCTAATTTGTACACACCATCACTTACATATAGATTATAATTCTTTGTGTATTTAATAATAGAAGATTCAATGATATTTCTCTTGGTAATAGAGTTAGAGTTAACAACTGAGATGGCGTTACTCCAGTCAATACAATGATCATAGTTTTTAACATGATTAAACAAGGCATTTGATTCTTGTCCCGTTCTTATACTATATTTATGTTGCTTAAGTCTAACAGAAAGATCCTTACCAGTCTGACCAACATAAAATTTATCACAGTTTTCACAAGGAACTTTATAGATGCAACCAAGAGAATTTTTGGTGAATTCCTGATTAAGATATTCTTTATAGTATTATTGTTGCTAAAGGCACTATTTATATTAAAGTATTTAAGCAACATGGGAAGCAAAGTGAAATTATTATCAAAAGGGAGAAGTAAAAGATTCTTGGTGTCAATGGAAGGTTTGTGCTCAACTCCATAAAATGATTTCTTTGCTAACTTAAAGGATTTATGAATGAAAGATCTAGGGTACTTTAACTTAGATCCAATAGAATATATCTTCTCAAACTCATCATCAATAAACTCTGGACTGCAAATACGTATTGCCCTTAGGAACATAGATTGAAATGATGATAATTTAACTCTCTCATGTTGAGATGAGTAATAATGGATATATGAGCATACATTGGTGGGTTTCCTGTATATGCTAAACTTAAACTTGTTTCCTTGTCTATGGGTCACGAAATCTAAAAATGGTAACACATAATTATTTTCATTTTCTACAGTAAATTTGATGGAAGGTACTAAATAAGGTGAGAAATATTTGTAAATTTTCATTTGTTGGCCAAACACAAAGAACATCATCTACATACCTAAACCAAATTGCATTAGAAGGTAAGATATTCTTTTAGTAATTTTGTTTCAAAAAATTCCTTATAAAGATTACTTAGTACAGGTGAAAGAGGGTTACCCATTGCAATACCAAATTTTTGAGCATGATAATCTTCATTAAATTGAAATACACAGTTTTTATACACAATTTTATCAGTTCAATGAAATTAGACTTTGAAACAGGTAGATGAATATCATCCAAGACATCAAATAAATGTTCTAAAAGGTCATCAACTGGAACTTTAGTGAAAAGTGAGGAAACATCAAAACTACCTAGTTTGAAATCAAAATTAATATTGATATTGTTTAGCTTGTTGACTAAATCAACATTGTTCATGATATTAGAATTTGATACCTTACCCACTAAAGGGCTTGATAAGGAAAATAACCATTTTGATAATTTACATGTGATGGAGCCTACTGAGCTCACTATATAGGTCTTGCTGGAAAATTTTGTTTATGTGTTTTGATAAGTCCATACATATATGGCAATGAAGTGGAAAAGATGATAAATTTTTGATAAGAGAAAAGTTACCTTTCAACAACAATTTCATTTCTTTATTGAAGTGAGAATTTACTGCTTCTAAGGGATTTTTACTAAGTTTAGAATATGTTGTGTTATCATTTTGAAGATCATTCATTTTAGATAAATAGTTACTTTTGTCTAAAATCACAACAGTGTTAGCCTTATCTACTTTAGTAGTATGTATATCCTTGTCTCTTTTTAAGGTGTTAATAGATCTTATGAATCTTTTAGGGCAATTAGCTTCCACTGGTTTTGACAAACTGGCATACACTAAACCCTTGCCAATAATAATATCATCATTACTTATATTACTGTATTTTTCTAAATTATAAAAGGACTTTGTGACATCAACACAGTTGGCTTCCCTGTTAGAGCACACAAAACTTAAACTATAGCCTAATGCACACAAGGAATCTTTATCTAGTTGTATATTGGACAGGTTTACCACAAAAGATGGGTTTGTGTTCTTGGTCCAGTCGCTGTTTTCAATAAGATGGTCCAACTTACGATTTAGTGACACTTGTAGCCTGTTGTTTTCTTTCCTTGATTCATCATAGCAATAGTCCAACCTCCGGTTCTTCCAGTGTGTCGGTATTGTCATTTGAAAGGCACTTTCTTCTGTCTTGAAATGCGAAAAGCCTACTCCACTTCAAGTTTATTTAATTCAATATTTTTCTTTAAAATAATATTTTGAAATTGGTCAAATGGTCGACTAGACAGCTGCAACAAACGTTGAGGTAGGACAGAGCTTGGCATCACCTGGTCATCAAGACATTTCCTAAGGAATCCAAATAGTAACTTCAGTTAGTGAGCCTTGATTAGCGATTTGGAGAAAGCAGTAATGAAAGTGGAAAGTCCAGGACAGCTTGTAGAGAAGTAATAGAAGAGTCGTGTGGAATTCATGTTGGAAAGGATCACAATTTTGCGAGTTATCAAGATATTCCTATAAATCCACGGGGAAAATGAAACACGAAAAGTTCCCAAGTGCGCTTTCGTATAATAATCACATCATCAGGGGAGACACAAGAGAGAAATATATCAGTCAGTTGATATACATCGAAGAGACGAATCTAGGACGCCATTTGGTAAACATGTGATTGTGCAAACATACAACGAGCGTTCATAAAATTATCATTTTATACATCTTATCACCAATAAAGTTATCTAATTTGTACACACCATCACTAATATTAAGATTATAATTCTTTGTGTATTTAATAAGAGAAGATTCAATGATATTTCTCTTGGTAATAGAGTTAGAGTTAACAACTGAGATGGCGTTACTCCAGTAAATACAATGATCATAGTTTTTAACATGATTAAACAAGGCATTTGATTCTTGTCCCGTTCTTATACTACATTTATGTTGCTTAAGTCTAACAGAAAGATCATTACCAGTCTGACCAACATAAAATTTATCACAGTTTTCACAAGGAGCTTTATAAATGCAACCAAGAGAATTTTCTGGTGAATTCCTGATTAAGATATTCTTTATAGTATTATTGTTGCTAAAGGCACTATTTATATTAAAGTATTTAAGCAACATGGGAAGCAAAGTGAAATTATTATCAAAAGGGAGAAGTAAAAGATTCTTGGTGTCAATGGAAGGTTTGTGCTCAACTCCATAAAATGATTTCTTTGCTAACTTAAAGGATTTATCAATGAAAGATCTAGGGTACTTTAACTTAGATCCAATAGAATATATCTTCTCAAACTCATCATCAATAAACTCTGGACTGCAAATACGTATTGCCCTTAGGAACATAGATTGAAATGATGATAATTTAACTCTCTCATGTTGAGATGAGTAATAATGGATATATGAGCATACATTGGTGGGTTTCCTGTATATGCTAAACTTAAACTTGTTTCCTTGTCTATGGGTCACGAAATCTAAAAATGGTAACACATAATTATTTTCATTTTCTACAGTAAATTTGATGGAAGGTACTAAATAAGGTGAGAAATATTTGTAAATTTTCATTTGTTGGCCAAACACAAAGAACATCATCTACATACCTAAACCAAATTGCATTAGAAGGTAAGATATTCTTTTAGTAATTTTGTTTCAAAAAATTCCTCATAAAGATTACTTAGTACAGGTGAAAGAGGGTTACCCATTGCAATACCAAATTTTTGAGCATGATAATCTTCATTAAATTGAAATACACAGTTTTTATACACAATTTTATCAGTTCAATGAAATTAGACTTTGAAACAGGTAGATGAATATCATCCAAGACATCAAATAAATGTTCTAAAAGGTCATCAACTGGAACTTTAGTGAAAAGTGAGGAAACATCAAAACTACCTAGTTTGAAATCAAAATTAATATTGATATTGTTTAGCTTGTTGACTAAATCAACATTGTTCATGATATTAGAATTTGATACCTTACCCACTAAAGGGCTTGATAAGGAAAATAACCATTTTGATAATTTACATGTGATGGAGCCTACTGAGCTCACTATATAGGTCTTGCTGGAAAATTTTGTTTATGTGTTTTGATAAGTCCATACATATATGGCAATGAAGTCGAAAAGATGATAAATTTTTGATAAGAGAAATGTTACCTTTCAACAACAACTTCATTTCTTTATTGAAGTGAGAATTTACTGCTTCTAAGGGATTTTTACTAAGTTTAGAATATGTTGTGTTATCATTTTGAAGATCATTCATTTTAGATAAATAGTTACTTTTGTCTAAAATCACAACAGTGTTACCCTTATCTGCTTTAGTAATATGTATATCCTTGTCTTTTTTTAAGGTGTTAATAGATCTTATGAATCTTTTAGGGCAATTAGCTTCCACTGGTTTTGACAAACTGGCATACACTAAACCCTTGCAAATATTAATATCATCATTACTTATATTACTGTATTTTTCTAAATTATAAAAGGACTTTGTGACATCAACACAGTTGGCTTCCCTGTTAGAGCACACAAAACTTAAACCATAGCCTAATGCACACAAGGAATCTTTATCTAGTTGTTTATTAGACAGGTTTACCACAAAAGATGGGTTTGTGTTCTTGGTCCAGTCGCTGTTTTCAATAAGATGGTCCAACTTACGATTTAGTGACACTTGTAGCCTATTGTGTTCTTTCCTTGATTCATCATAGCAATAGTCCAACCTCCGGTTCTTCCAGTGTGTCGGTATTGTCATTTGAAAGGCACTTTTCTTCTCTCTTGAAATGCGAAAAGCCTACTCCATTTCAAGTTTATTTAATTCAATATTTTTCTTTAAAATAATATTTTGAAATTGGTCAAATGGTCGACCAGACAGCTGCAACAAACGTTGAGGTAGGACAGATCTTGGCATCACTTGTTCATCAAGACATTTCCTAAGGAATCCAAATCATAACTTCAGTTAGTGAGCCTTGATTAGCGATTTGGAGAAAGCAGTAATGAAAGTGGAAAGTCCAGGACAGCTTGTAGAGAAGTAATAGAAGAGTCGTGTGGAATCCATGTTGGAAAGGATCACAATTTTGCGAGTTATAAGATATTCCTATAAGTCCACGGGGAAAATGAAACACGAAAAGTTCCCAAGTGCGCTTTCGTATAACAATCACATCATCAGGGGAGACACAAGAGAGAAATATATCAGTCAGTTGATATACATCGAAGAGACGAAGCTAGGACGCCATTTGGTAAACATGTGATTGTCCAAACATACAACGAGCGTTCATAAACTTATCATTTTACAAATCTTATCAACAATAAAGTTATCTAATTTGTACACACCATCACTAATATTAAGATTATAATTCTTTGTGTATTTAATAATAGAAGATTCAATGATATTTCTCTTGGTAATAGAGTTAGAGTTAACAACTGAGATGGCGTTACTCCAGTCAATACAATGATCATAGTTTTTAACATGATTAAACAAGGCATTTGATTCTTGTCCCGTTCTTATACTATATTTATGTTGCTTAAGTCTAACAGAAAGATCCTTACCAGTCTGACCAACATAAAATTTATCACAGTTTTCACAAGGAGCTTTATAGATGCAACCAAGAGAATTTTCTGGTGAATTCCTGATTAAAATATTCTTTATAGTATTATTGTTGATAAAGGCAATATTTATATTAAATTATTTAAGCAACATGGGAAGCAAAGTGAAATTATTATCAAAAGGGAGAAGTAAAAGATTCTTGGTGTCAATGGAAGGTTTGTGCTCAACTCCATAAAATGATTTCTTTGCTAACTTAAAGGATTTATGAATGAAAGATCTAGGGTACTTTAACTTAGATCCAATAGAATATATCATCTCAAACTCATCATCAATAAACTCTGGACTGCAAATACGTATTGCCCTTAGGAACATAGATTGAAATGATGATAATTTAACTCTGTCATGTTGAGATGAGTAATAATGGATATATGAGCATACATTGGTGGGTTTCCTGTATATGCTAAACTTAAACTTGTTTCCTTGTCTATGGGTCACGAAATCTAAAAATGGTAACACATAATTATTTTCATTTTCTACAGTAAATTTGATGGAAGGTACTAAATAAGGTGAGAAATATTTGTAAATTTTCATTTGTTGGCCAAACACAAAGAACATCATCTACATACCTAAACCAAATTGCATTAGAAGGTAAGATATTCTTTTAGTAATTTTGTTTCAAAAAATTCCTTATAAAGATTACTTAGTACAGGTGAAAGAGGGTTACCCATTGCAATACCAAATTTTTGAGCATGATAATCTTCATTAAATTGAAATACACAGTTTTTATACACAATTTTATCAGTTCAATGAAATTAGACTTTGAAACAGGTAGATGAATATCATCCAAGACATCAAATAAATGTTCTAAAAGGTCATCAACTGGAACTTTAGTGAAAAGTGAGGAAACATCAAAACTACCTAGTTTGAAATCAAAATTAATATTGATATTGTTTAGCTTGTTGACTAAATCAACATTGTTCATGATATTAGAATTTGATACCTTACCCACTAAAGGGCTTGATAAGGAAAATAACCATTTTGATAATTTACATGTGATGGAGCCTACTGAGCTCACTATATAGGTCTTGCTGGAAAATTTTGTTTATGTGTTTTGATAAGTCCATACATATATGGCAATGAAGTGGAAAAGATGATAAATTTTTGATAAGAGAAATGTTACCTTTCAACAACAACTTCATTTCTTTATTGAAGTGAGAATTTACTGCTTCTAAGGGATTTTTACTAAGTTTAGAATATGTTGTGTTATCATTTTGAAGATCATTCATTTTAGATAAATAGTTACTTTTGTCTAAAATCACAACAGTGTTAGCCTTATCTGCTTTAGTAATATGTATATCCTTGTCTCTTTTTAAGGTGTTAATAGATCTTATGAATCTTTTAGGGCAATTAGCTTCCACTGGTTTTGACAAACTGGCATACACTAAACCCTTGCCAAATATTAATATCATCATTACTTATATTACTGTATTTTTCTAATTTATAAAAGGACTTTGTGACATCAACACAGTTGGCTTCCCTGTTAGAGCACACAAAACTTAAACTATAGCCTAATGCACACAAGGAATCTTTATCTAGTTGTTCATTAGACAGGTTTACAGCAAAAGATGGGTTTGTGTTCTTGGTCCAGTCGCTGTTTTCAATAAGATGGTCCAACTTACGATTTAGTGACACTTGTAGCCTGTTGTTTTCTTTCCTTGATTCATCATAGCAATAGTCCAACCTCCGGTTCTTCCAGTGTGTCGGTATTGTCATTTGAAAGGCACTTTTCTTCTCTCTTGAAATGCGAAAAGCCTACTCCATTTCAAGTTTATTTAATTCAATATTTTTCTTTAAAATAATATTTTGAAATTGGTCAAATGGTCGACAAGACAGCTGCAACAAACGTTGAGGTAGGACAGATCTTGGCATCACTTGTTCATCAAGACATTTCCTAAGGAATCCAAATCGTAACTTCAGTTAGTGAGCCTTGATTAGCGATTTGGAGAAAGCAGTAATGAAAGTGGAAAGTCCAGGACAGCTTGTAGAGAAGTAATAGAAGAGTCGTGTGGAATCCATGTTGGAAAGGATCACAATTTTGCGAGTTATCAAGATATTCCTATAAGTCCACGGGGAAAATGAAACACGAAAAGTTCCCAAGTGCGCTTTCGTATAACAATCACATCATCAGGGGAGACACAAGAGAGAAATATATCAGTCAGTTGATATACATCGAAGAGACGAATCTAGGACGCCATTTGGTAAACATGTGATTGTGCAAACATACAACGAGCGTTCATAAACTTATCATTTTACAAATCTTATCAACAATAAAGTTATCTAATTTGTACACACCATCACTAATATTAAGATTATAATTCTTTGTGTATTTAATAATAGAAGATTCAATGATATTTCTCTTGGTAATAGAGTTAGAGTTAACAACTGAGATGGCGTTACTCCAGTCAATACAATGATCATAGTTTTTAACATGATTAAACAAGGCATTTGATTCTTGTCCCGTTCTTATACTATATTTATGTTGCTTAAGTCTAACAGAAAGATCCTTACCAGTCTGACCAACATAAAATTTATCACAGTTTTCACAAGGAACTTTATAGATGCAACCAAGAGAATTTTCTGGTGAATTCCTGATTAAGATATTCTTTATAGTATTATTGTTCCTAAAGGCACTATTTATATTAAAGTATTTAAGCAACATGGGAAGCAAAGTGAAATTATTATCAAAAGGGAGAAGTAAAAGATTCTTGGTGTCAATGGAAGGTTTGTGCTCAACTCCATAAAATGATTTCTTTGCTAACTTAAAGGATTTATCAATGAAAGATCTAGGGTACTTTAACTTAGATCCAATAGAATATATCTTCTCAAACTCATCATCAATAAACTCTGGACTGCAAATACGTATTGCCCTTAGGAACATAGATTGAAATGATGATAATTTAACTCTGTCATGTTGAGATGAGTAATAATGGATATATGAGCATACATTGGTGGGTTTCCTGTATATGCTAAACTTAAACTTGTTTCCTTGTCTATGGGTCACGAAATCTAAAAATGGTAACACATCATTATTTTCATTTTCTACAGTAAATTTGATGGAAGGTACTAAATAAGGTGAGAAATATTTGTAAATTTTCATTTGTTGGCCAAACACAAAGAACATCATCTACATACCTAAACCAAATTGCATTAGAAGGTAAGATATTCTTTTAGTAATTTTGTTTCAAAAAATTCCTTATAAAGATTACTTAGTACAGGTGAAACAGGGTTACCCATTGCAATACCAAATTTTTGAGCATGATAATCTTCATTAAATTGAAATACACAGTTTTTATACACAATTTTATCAGTTCAATGAAATTAGACTTTGAAACAGGTAGATGAATATCATCCAAGACATCAAATAAATGTTCTAAAAGGTCATCAACTGGAACTTTAGTGAAAAGTGAGGAAACATCAAAACTACCTAGTTTGAAATCAAAATTAATATTGATATTGTTTAGCTTGTTGACTAAATCAACATTGTTCATGATATTAGAATTTGATACCTTACCCACTAAAGGGCTTAATAAGGAAAATAACCATTTTGATAATTTACATGTGATGGAGCCTACTGAGCTCACTATATAGGTCTTGCTGGAAAATTTTGTTTATGTGTTTTGATAAGTCCTATACATATATGGCAATGAAGTCGAAAAGATGATAAATTTTTGAAAAGAGAAATGTTATCTTTGAACGACAACTTCATTTCTTTATTGAAGTGAGAATTTACTGCTTCTAAGGGATTTTTAATAAGTTTAGAATATTTTGTGTTATCATTTTGAAGATCATTCATTTTAGATAAATAGTTACTTTTGTCTAAAATCACAACAGTGTTAGCCTTATCTGCTTTAGTAATATGTATATCCTTTTCTTTTTTTAAGGTGTTAATAGATCTTATGAATCTTTTAGGGCAATTAGCTTCCACTGGTTTTGACAAACTGGCATACACTAAACCCTTGCAAATATTAATATCATCATTACTTATATTACTGTATTTTCTAAATTATAAAAGGACTTTGTGACATCAACACAGTTGGCTTCCCTGTTAGAGCACACAAAACTTAAACCATAGCCTAATGCACACAAGGAATCTTTATCTAGTTGTTTATTAGACAGGTTTACCACAAAAGATGGGTTTGTGTTCTTGGTCTGGCCGCTGTTTTCAATAAGATAGTCCAACTTACGATTAATGTCACTTTTAGCGCATGGTGTTCTTTCCTTGATTCATCATAGCAATAGTCCAACCTCCGGTTCTTCCAGTGTGTCGGTATTGTCATTTGAAAGGCACTTTTCTTCTCTCTTGAAATGCGAAAAGCCTACTCCATTTCAAGTTTATTTAATTCAATATTTTTCTTTAAAATAATATTTTGAAATTGGTCAAATGGTCGACCAGACAGCTGCAACAAACGTTGAGGTATGACAGATCTTGGCATCACTTGTTCATCAAGACATTTCCTAAGGAATCCAAATCATAACTTCAGTTAGTGAGCCTTGATTAGCGATTTGGAGAAAGCAGTTATGAAAGTGGAAAGTCCAGGACAGCTTGTAGAGAAGTAATAGAAGAGTCGTGTGGAATCCATGTTGGAAAGGATCACAATTTTGCGAGTTATAAAGATATTCCTATAAGTCCACGGGGATAATGAAACACGAAAAGTTTCCAAGTGCGCTTTCGTATAATAATCACATCATCAGGAGAGACACAAGAGAGAAATAAATCAGTCAGTTCATACACATCGAAGAGACGAAGCTAGGACGCCATTTGGTAAACATGTGATTGTGCAAACATACAACGAGCGTTCATAAACTTATCATTTTACAAATCTTATCAACAATAAAGTTATCTAATTTGTACACACCATCACTAATATTAAGATTATAATTCTTTGTGTATTTAATGATGGAAGATTCAATAATATTTCTCTTGGTAATAGAGTTAGAGTTAACAACTGAGATGGCGTTACTCCAGTCAATACAATGATCTTAGTTTTTAACATGATTAAACAAGGCATTTGATTCTTGTCCCGTTCTTATACTATATTTATGTTGCTTAAGTCTAACTGAAAGATCCTTACCAGTCTGACCAACATAAAATTTATCACAGTTTTCACAAGGAACTTTATAGATGCAACCAAGAGAATTTTCTGGTGAATTCCTGATAAAGATATTCTTTATAGTATTATTGTTCCTAAAGGCACTATTTATATTAAAGTATTTAAGCAACATGGGAAGCAAAGTGAAATTATTATCAAAAGGGAGAAGTAAAAGACTCTTGGAGTCAATGGAAGGTTTATGCTCAACTCTATAAAATGATTTCTTTGCTAACTTAAAGGATTTATCAATGAAAGATCTAGGGTACTTTAACTTAGATCCAATGGAATATATCTTCTCAAACTCATCATCAATAAACTCTGTACTGCAAATACGTATTGCCCTTAGGAACATAGATTGAAATGATGATGATTTAACTCTGTTATGTTGAGATGAGTAATAATGGATATATGAGCATACATTGGTGGGTTTCCTGTATATGCTAAACTTAAACTTGTTTCCTTGTCTATGGGTCACGAAATCTAAAAGTGGTAACACATCATTATTTTCATTTTCTACAGTAAATTTGATGGAAGGTACTAAATAAGGTAAGAAATATTTGTAAATTTTCATTTGTTGGCCAAACACAAAGAACATCATCTACATACCTAAACCAAATTGCATTAGAAGGTAAGATATTCTTTTAGTAATTTTGTTTCAAAAAATTCCTTATAAAGATTACTTAGTACAGGTGAAAGAGGGTTACCCATTGCAATACCAAATTTTTGAGCATGAGAATCTTCATTAAATTGAAATACACAGTTTTTATACACAATTTTATCAGTTCAATGAAATTAGACTTTGAAACAGGTAGATGAATATCATCCAAGACATCAAATAAATGTTCTAAAAGGTCATCAACTGCAACTTTAGTGAAAAGTGAGGAAACATCAAAACTACCTAGTTTGAAATCAAAATTAATATTGATATTGTTTAGCTTGTTGATTAAATCTACATTGTTCACGATATTAGAATTTGATACATTACCCACTCAAGGGCTTGATAAGGAAAATAACCATTTTGATAATTTACATGTGATGGAGCCTACTGAGCTCACTATATAGGTCTTGCTGGAAAATTTTGTTTATGTGTTTTGATAAGTCCATACATATATGGCAATGAAGTGGAAAAGACGATAAATTTTTGATAAGAGAAATGTTACCTTTCAACAACAACTTCATTTCTGTATTGAAGTGAGAATTTACTGCTTCTAAGGGATTTTTACTAAGTTTAGAATATGTTGTGTTATCATTTTGAAGATCATTCATTTTAGATAAATAGTTACTTTTGTCTAAAATCACAACAGTGTTAGCCTTATCTACTTTAGTAATATGTATATCCTTGTCTTTTTTATGGTGTTAATAGATCTTATTTATCTTTTAGGGCAATTAGCTTCCACTGGTTTTGACAAACTGGCATACACTAAACCCTTGCAAATATTGATATCATCATTACTTATATTACTGTATTTTTCTAAATTATAAAAGGACTTTGTGACATCAACACAGTTGGCTTCCCTGTTAGAGCACACAAAACTTAAACTATAGCCTAATGCACACAAGGAATCTTTATCTAGTTGTTCATTAGACAGGTTTACCACAAAAGATGCGTTTCTGTTCTTGGTCCAGTCGCTGTTTTCAATAAGATGGTCCAACCTACGATTTAGTGACACTTGTAGCCTATTGTGTTCTTTCCTTGATTCATCATAGCAATAGTCCAACCTCCGGTTCTTCCAGAGTGTCGGTATTGTCATTTGAAAGGCACTTTCTTCTCTCTTGAAATGCGAAAAGCCTACTCCATTTCAAGTTTATTTAATTCAAAATTTTCTTTAAAATAATATTTTGAAATTGGTCAAATGGTCGACAAGACAGCTGTAACAAACGTTGAGGTAGGACAGATCTTGGCATCACTTGTTCATCAAGACATTTCCTAAGGAATCAAAATCATAACTTCAGTTAGTGAGCCTTGATTAGCGATTTGGAGAAAGCAGTAATGAAAGTAGAAAGTCCAGGACAGCTTTTAGAGAAGTAATAGAAGAGTCGTGTGGAATCCATGTTGGAAAGGATCACAATTTTGCGAGTTATCAAGATATTCCTATGAGTCCACGGGGAAAATGAAACACGAAAAGTTCCCAAGTGCACTTTCGTGTAATAATCACATCATGAGGGAAGACACAAGAGAGAAATATATCAATCAGTTGATATAGATCGAAGAGACGAAGCTAGGACGCCATTTGGTAAACATGTGATTGTCCAAAACATACAACGAGCGTTCTTAAACTCATTATTTTACAAATCTTATCAACAATAAAGTTATCTCATTTATACACACCATCACTGATACTAAGATTATAATTCTTTGTTTATTTAATAATAGAAGATTTAATGATATTTCTTTTGGTAATAGAGTTAGAATTAACAACTGTGATGGCGTTACTCCAGTCAGTACAGTGATCATAGTTTTTAACATGATTAAGCAAGGCATTTGATTCTTGTCCCGTTCTTATACTATATTTATGTTGCTTAAGTCTAACAGAAATATCCTTACCAGTCTGACCAAAATAAAATTTATCACAGTTTTCACAAGGAACTTTATAGATGCAACCAAAAGAATTTTCTGGTGAATTCCTGATTAAGATATTCTTTATAGTATCATTGTGGCTAAAGACAACATTTACATTAAAGGATTTTAGCAACATGGGAAGCAAAGTGTGATTATTATTAAAAGGGAGAACTAAAAGATTCTTGGTGTCAATGGGTTACTATTTATCTAAAATGAACGATCTTCTAAATGATAACACAACATATTCTAAACTTAGTAAAAATCCCTTAGAAGCAGTTAATTCTCACTTCAATAAAGAAATGAAGTTGTTGTTGAAAGGTAACATTTCTCTTATCAAAAATTTATCATCTTTTCCACTTCATTGCCATATATGTATGGACTTATCAAAACACATAAACAAAATTTTCCAGCAAGACCTATAGTGAGTTCAGTAGGCTCCATCACATATAAATTATCATGATGGTTAGTGGGTAAGTTATCAAATTCTAATATCATGAACAATGTAGGTTTAGTCAACAAGCTAAACAATGTCAATATTAATTTTGTTTTCTAATTAGTTAGCTTCGATGTTTCCTCACTTTTCACTAAAGTTCCGGTTGATGACTTTTAGAATATTTATTTGAAGTCTTGGATGATATTCATCTACCTGTTTCAAAGTCTAATTTCATTGAACTGATAAAATTGTGCATAAAAAACTATGTATTTCAATTTAATGGAGATTATTATGCTCAAAAATTTGGTATGGCAATGGGTAACTCTCTTTCACCTGTACTAAGTAATCTTTATATGGATTTTTTTTAAACAAAATTACTAAAGGATATCTTACCTTCTAATGCAATTTGGTTTAGGTATGTAGAAGATGTTATTTGTGTTTGGCCAACAAACGAAAATTTACAAATATTTCTCACCTTACTTAACAATTTAGTACCTTCCATCAAATTTACTGTAGAAAATGAAAATAATGGTATGTTTCCATTTTTAGATTGCATGATCCATAGACAAGGAAACAAGTTTAAGTTTAGCATATACAGAAAACCCACCAATGTATGCTCATACATCCATTATTACTCATCTCAACATGACAGAGTTAAATTATCATTTCAAGCTATGTTCCTAATGGCATTACGTATTTGCAGTCCAGAGTTTATTGATGATGAGTTTGAGAAGATATATTCTATTGGATCTAAGTTAAAGTACCCTAGATCTTTTATTGATAAATCCCTTAAGTTATCAAATAAATCATTTTATAGAGTTGAGCCCAAATCTACCATTGACACCAAGAATGTTTTACTTCTCCCTTTTAATAATAATTTCACTTTGCTTCCCATGTTGCTTAAATCCTTTAATGTAAATGTTGCCTTTAGCAACAATAATACTATAAAGAATATCTTAATCAGGAATTCACCAGAAAATTCTCTTGGTTGCATCTATAAAGTTCCTTGTGGAAACTGTGATAAATTTTATTTTGGTCAGACTGGTAAGGATCTTTCTGTTAGACTTAAGCAACATAGATATAGTATAAGAACGGGACAAGAATCAAATGCCTTGTTTAATCATGTTAAAAACTATGATCATTGTATTGACTGGAGTAATGCCATCTCAGTTGTTAACTGTAACTCTATTACCAAGAGAAATATCATTGAATCTTCTATTATCAAATACACAAAGAATTATAATCTTAATATTAGTGATGGTGTGTACAAATTAGATAACTTTATTGTTGATAAGATTTGTAAAATGATAAGTTTATGACCGCTCGTTGTATGTTTTGGACAATCACATGTTTACCAAATGGCGTCCTAGCTTCGTCTCTTCGATGTATATCAACTGAATGATATATTTCTCTCTTGTGTCTCCCCTGATGATGTGATTATTATACGAAAGTGCACTTGGGAACTTTTCGTATTTCATTTTCCCCGTGAACTCATAGGCATACCTTGATCACGCCCAAATTGTGATCCTTTCCAATATAGATTCCTTACGACTGTTCAAGTACTTCTCTACAAGCTGACCTGGACTTTCCACTTTCATTACTGCTTTCTCCAAATCGCTAATCAAGGCTCACTAACTGAAGTTACGATTTGGATTTCTTAGGAAATGTCTTGATGGACAAGTGATGCCAAGATCTGTCCTACCTCAACGATTGTTACAGCTGTCTGGTCGACCATTTGACCAATTTCAAAATATTATTTTAAAGATAATATTGAATTAAAGAACCTTGAAATGGAGGAGGCTTTTCGCATTTCAAGAGAGAAGAAAAGTTCCTTTCAAATGACAATATCGACACACTGGAAGAACCGGATGTTGGACTATTGGTATGATGAATTAAGGAAAAAACGCAAATCGCTACAAGTGTCACTAAATCGTAAGTTTGACCATCTTATTGAAAACAGCTACTGGACCAAGAACACAATCCTATCTTTTGCTGTAAACCTGTCTAATAAACAAATAGATAAAGATTCCTTGTGTGCATTAGGCTATGGTTTAAGTTTTGTGTGCTCTAACAGGGAAGCCAACTGTGTTGATGTCACAAAGTCTTTTTGTAATTTAGAAAAATACAGTAATGTAAGTAATGATGATATTAATATTTGCAAAGGTTTAGTGTATGCCAGTTTATCAAAACCAGTTGAAGACAATTGCCGTAAAAGGATCATAAGGGGTATCAACACCTTAAAATAAGACAAGGATATACAAATTACTAAAGCAGATAAAGCTAACACTGTTGTGATTTTAGACAAAAGTAACTATTTATCTAAAATGAATGATCTTCTAAATGATAACACAACATATTCTAAACTTAGTAAAAATCAATTAGAAGCAGTTAATTCTCACTTCAATTAAGAAATGAAGTTGTTGTTGAAAGATAACATTTTTCTTATCAAAAATTAATCATCTTTGTCCTCTTCATTGCCATATATGTTTGGACTTATCAAAACACACAAACAAAATTTTCCAGAAAGACCTATAGTGAGTTCAGTAGGCTCCATCACATGTAAATTATCAAAATGGTTAGTTTCCTTATTAAGCCCTTTAGTGTGTAAGGTATCAAATTCTAATATCATGAACAATGTAGATTTAGTCAACAAGCTAAACAATATCAATATCAAATTTGATTTCAAACTAGTTCGCTTTGATGTTTCCTCACTTTTCACTAAAGTTCCAGTTGATGACCTTTTAGAATATTTATTCGATGTCTTGGATGATATTCATCTACCTGTTTCAAAGTCTAATTTCATTGAACTGATAAAATTGTGTATAAAAAACTGTGTATTTCAATTCAATGGAGATTATTATGCTCAAAAATTTGGTATGGCAATGGGTAACCCTCTTTCACCTGTACTAAGTAATCTTTATAAGGAATTTTTTGAAACAAAATTACTAAAAGGATATCTTACCTTCTAATGCAATTTCGCTTAAGTATGAAGGTGATGTTCTTTGTGTTTGGCCAACAAATGAAAATTTACAATTATTTCTCACCTTACTTAACAATTTAGTACCTTCCATTAAATTTACTGTAGAAAATGAAAATAATGGTATGTTACCATTTTTAGATTCCATGATCCATAGACAAGGAAACAAGTTTAAGTTTAGCATATACAGAAAACCCACCAATGTATGCTCATATATCCATTATTACTCATCTCAACATGACAGAGTTAAATTATCATCATTTCAATCTATGTTCCGAAGGGAACTACGTATTTGCAGTCCAGAGTTTATTGATGATGAGTTTGAGAAGATATATTCTATTAGATCTAAGTTAAATTACCCTAGATCTTTCATTGATAAATCCCTTAAGTTAGCAAAGAAGTCATTTTATAGAGTTGAGCCCAAACCTCCTATTGACACCAAGATTCTTTTAGTTCTCCCATTTAATAATAATTTCACTTTGCTTCCCATGTTGCTTAAATCCTTTAATTTAAATGTTGCCTTTAGCAACAATAATACTATAAAGAACATCTTAATCAGGAATTCACAAGAAAATTCTCTTGGTTGCCTCCATAAAGTTCCTTGTGGAAACTGTGATAAATTTTATGATGGTCAGACTGGTAAGGATCTCTCTGTTAGACTTAAACAACATAAATATAGTATAAGAACGGGAAAAGAATCAAACGCCTTGTTTAATCATGTTAAAAACTATGACAATTGTATTGACTGGAGTAACGCCATCTCAGTTGTTAACTCTAACTCTATTACCAAGAGAAATATCATTGAATCTTCTATTATTAAATACACAAAAAATTATAATCTTAATATTAGTGATGGTCTGTACAAATTACAAAACTTTATCTTTAATTAGGTTTGTAAAATGGTAAGTTTATGAACGCTCGTTGTATGTTCTGGAGAATCACATGTTTACCTAATGGCGTCCTAGCATCGTCTCTTCGATGTATATCAACTGACTGTTATGTTTCTCTCTCTTGTCTCCCCTGATGATGTGATTATTACACGAAAGTGCACTTGGGAACTTTTCGTGTTTCATTTTCCCCATGGACTCATAGGAATATCTTGATAACGCGCAAAATTGTGTTAAGAGTAAATGTGAATAACAGCAAGGTTATTAGGTACAGTAGGGTTGAGGATCAACTCAATTGGGAGGTAAGTTTGAATGGAGAAAAACTAGAGGAAGTAAAGTGTTTTAGATATCTGGGAGTGGATCTGGCAGCGGATGGAACCATGGAAGCGGAAGTGGATCATAGGTTGGGGGAGGGGGCGAAAATTTTGGGAGCCTTGAAAAATGTGTGGAAGTCGAGAACATTATCTCGGAAAGCAAAAATGGGTATGTTTGAGGGAATAGTGGTTCCAACAATGTTGTATGGTTGCGAGGCGTGGGCTATGGATAGAGTTGTGCGCAGGAGGATGGATGTGCTGGAAATGAGATGTTTGAGGACAATGTGTGGTGTGAGGTGGTTTGATCGAGTAAGTAACGTAATGGTGAGAGAGATGTGTGGAAATAAAAAGAGCGTGGTTGAGAGAGCAGAAGAGGGTGTTTTGAAATGGTTTGGGCACATGGAGAGAATGAGTGAGGAGAGATTGACCAAGAGGATATATGTGTCGGAGGTGGAGGGAACGAGGAGAAGAGGGAGACCAAATTGGAGGTGGAAAGATGGAGTGAAAAAGATTTTGTGTGATCGGGGCCTGAACATGCAGGAGGGTGAAAGGAGGGCAAGGAATAGAGTGAATTGGAGTCGATGTGGTATACAGGGTTGACGTGCTGTCAGTGGATTGAAGCAAGGCATGTGAAGCGTCTGGGGTAAACCATGGAAAGCTGTGTAGGTATGTATATTTGCGTGTGTGGACGAGTGTATGTACATGTGTATGGGGGGGGGTGGGCCATTTCTTTCGTCTGTTTCCTTGCGCTACCTCGCAAACGCGGGAGACAGCGACAAAGTATAAAAAAAAAGAAAAAAAAAACATATATATATACATATACACATACACACACATACACATACACACGCACATATACACACACACACACATACATATATATACATATGAAAAATGTAAGAAACAATTTAGAAAACTGAAACTTCTAGCTTGAAATGAATGGAAAAAAATGAATGTCACATAATGGTTCAACCTCTGGCTATGGAAAAAAGGAAATGTATAATTTATTTACACAAACGTCAATAGCAGTTCTCATCAATTTAACCACTGTGATAGGGGTGAAAGAATACTTGCCACGTATTCCTCGCGTGTCGTAGAAAGCGACTAGAGAGGACGGGAGCGGGGGGCCAGAAATCCTCCCCTCCTTGTATTAACTTTCTAAAATGGGAAACAGAAGAAGGAGTCACGCGGGGAGTGCTCATCCTCCTCGAAGGCTCAGAGTGGGGTGCCTAAATGTGTGTGGATGTAACCAAGATGTGAAAAAAGGAGAGATAGGTAGTATGTTTGAGGAAAGGAACCTGGATGTTTTGGCTCTGAGTGAAACGAAGCTCAAGGGTAAAGGGGAAGAGTGGTTTGGGAATGTCTGGGGAGTAAAGTCAGGGGTTAGTGAGAGGACAAGAGCAAGGGAAGGAGTAGCAATACTTCTGAAACAGGAGTTGTGGGAGTATGTGATAGAGTGTAAGAAAGTATATTCTCGATTAATATGGGTAAAACTGAAAGTTGATGGAGAGAGGTGGGTGATTATTGGTGCATATGCACCTGGGCATGAGAAGAAAGATCAAGAGAGGCAAGTGTTTTGGGAGCAGCTGAATGAGTGTGTTAGTGGTTTTGATGCACGAGACCGGGTTATAGTGAAGGGTGATTTGAATGCAAAGGTGAGTAATGTGGCATTTGAGGGAATAATTGGTATACATGGGGTGTTCAGTGTTGTAAATGGAAATGGTGAAGAGCTTGTAGATTTATGTGCTGAAAAAGGACTGATGATTGGGAATACCTGGTTTAAAAAGCGAGATATACATAAGTATACTTATGTAAGTAGGAGAGATGGCCAGAGAGCGTTATTGGATTACGTGTTAATTGACAGGCGTGCGAAAGAGAGACTTTTGGATGTTAATGTGCTGAGAGTGCAACTGGAGGGATGTCTGATCATTATCTTGTGGAGGCTAAGGTGAAGATCTGTATGGGTTTTCAGAAAAGAAGAGTGAATGTTGGGGTGAAGAGGGTGGTGAGAGTAAGTGAGCTTGAGAAGGAGACCTGTGTGAGGAAGTACCAGGAGAGACTGAGTACAGAATGGAAAAAGGTGAGAACAATGGAAGTAAGGGAGTGGGGGAGGAATGGGATGTATTTAGGGAATCAGTGATGGATTGCGCAAAAGATGCTTGTGGCATGAGAAGAGTGGGAGGTGGGTTGATTAGAAAGGGTAGTGAGTGGTGGGATGAAGAAGTAAGAGTATTAGTGAAAGAGAAGAGAGAGGCATTTGGACGATTTTTCCAGGGAAAAAATGCAATTGAGTGGGAGATGTATAAAAGAAAGAGACAGGAGGTCAAGAGAAAGGTGCAAGAGGTGAAAAAAAGGGCAAATGAGAGTTGGGGTGAGAGAGTATCATTAAATTTTAGGGAGAATAAAAAGATGTTCTGGAAGGAGGTAAATAAAGTGCGTAAGACAAGGGAGCAAATGGGAACTTCAGTGAAGGGCGCAAATGGGGAGGTAATAACAAGTAGTGGTGATGTGAGAAGAAGATGGAGTGAGTATTTTGAAGGTTTGTTGAATGTGTTTGATGATAGAGTGGCAGATATAGGGTGTTTTGGTCGAGGTGGTGTGCAAAGTGAGAGGGTTAGGGAAAATGATTTTGTAAACAGAGGAGAGGTAGTGAAAGCTTTTCGGAAGATGAAAGCCGGCAAGGCAGCAGGTTTGGATGGTATTGCAGTGGAATTTATTAAAAAAGGGGGTGACTGTATTGTTGACTGGTTGGTAAGGTTATTTAATGTATGTATCACCCATGGTGAGGTGCCTGAGGATTGGCGGAATGCGTGCATAGTGCCATTGTACAAAGGCAAAGGGGATAAGAGTGAGTGCTCAAATTACAGAGGTATAAGTTTGTTGAGTATTCCTGGTAAATTATATGGGAGGGTATTGATTGAGAGGGTGAAGGCATGTACAGGGCATCAGATTGGGGAAGAGCAGTGTGGTTTCAGAAGTGGTAGAGGATGTGTGGATCAGGTGTTTGCTTTGAAGAATGTATGTGAGAAATACTTAGAAAAGCAAATGGATTTGTATGCAGCATTTATGGATCTGGAGAAGGCATATGATAGAGTTGATAGAGATGCTCTGTGGAAGGTATTAAGAATATATGGTGTGGGAGGAAAGTTGTTAGAAGCAGTGAAAAGTTTTTATCGAGGATGTAAGGCATGTGTACGTGTAAGAAGAGAGGAAAGTGATTGGTTCTCAGTGAATGTAGGTTTGCGGCAGGGGTGTGTGATGTCTCCATGGTTGTTTAATTTGTTTATGGATGGGGTTGTTAGGGAGGTAAATGCAAGAGTTTTGAAAAGAGGGGCAAGTATGAAGTCTGTTGGGGATGAGAGAGCTTGGGAAGTGAGTCAGTTGTTGTTCGCTGATGATACAGCGCTGGTGGCTGATTCATGTGAGAAAATGCAGAAGCTGGTGACTGAGTTTGGTAAAGTGTGTGGAAGAAGAAAGTTAAGAGTAAATGTGAATAAGAGCAAGGTTATTAGGTACAGTAGGGTTGAGGGTCAAGTCAATTGGGAGGTGAGTTTGAATGGAGAAAAACTGGAGGAAGTGAAGTGTTTTAGATATCTGGGAGTGGATCTGGCAGCGGATGGAACCATGGAAGCGGAAGTGGATCATAGGGTGGGGGAGGGGGCGAAAATTCTGGGGGCCTTGAAGAATGTGTGGAAGTCGAGAACATTATCTCGGAAAGCAAAAATGGGTATGTTTGAAGGAATAGTGGTTCCAACAATGTTGTATGGTTGCGAGGCGTGGGCTATGGATAGAGTTGTGCGCAGGAGGATGGATGTGCTGGAAATGAGATGTTTGAGGACAATGTGTGGTGTGAGGTGGTTTGATCGAGTGAGTAACGTAAGGGTAAGAGAGATGTGTGGAAATAAAAAGAGCGTGGTTGAGAGAGCAGAAGAGGGTGTTTTGAATTGGTTTGGGCACATGGAGAGAATGAGTGAGGAAAGATTGACCAAGATGATATATGTGTCGGAGGTGGAGGGAACGAGGAGAAGAGGGAGACCAAATTGGAGGTGGAAAGATGGAGTGAAAAAGATTTTGTGTGATCGGGGCCTGAACATGCAGGAGGGTGAAAGGAGGGCAAGGAATAGAGTGAATTGGAGCGATGTGGTATACCGGGGTTGACGTGCTGTCAGTGGATTGAATCAAGGCATGTGAAGCGTCTGGGGTAAACCATGGAAAGCTGTGTAGGTATGTATATTTGCGTGTGTGGACGTATGTATATACATGTGTATGGGGGGGGGGGTTGGGCCATTTCTTTCGTCTGTTTCCTTGCGCTACCTCGCAGACGCGGGAGACAGCGACAAAGTATAAAAAAAAAAAAAAATATATAAATATATATATATATATATATATATATATATATATATATATATATATATATATATATATATATATATATATATATTATATATATATATATATATATATATATATATATATATATATATATATATATATATATATATATATATATATATATGTGTGAATAAGAGCAAGGTTATTAGGTACAGTAGGGTTGAGGGTCAAGTCAATTGGGAGGTGAGTTTGAATGGAGAAAAACTGGATGAAGTAAAGTGTTTTAGATATCTGGGAGTGCATCTGGCAGCGGATGGAACCATGGAAGCGGAAGTGGATCATAGGGTGGGGGAGGGGGCGAGAATTCTGGGAGCCTTGAAGAATGTGTGGAAGTCGAGAACATTATCTCGGAAAGCAAAAATGGGTATGTTTGAAGGAATAGTGGTTCCAACAATGTTGCATGGTTGCGAGGCGTGGGCTATGGATAGAGTTGTGCGCAGGAGGATGGATGTGCTGGAAATGAGAAGTTTGAGGACAATGTGTGTTGTGAGGTGGTTTAATCGAGTAAGTAACGTAAGGGTAAGAGATATGTGTGGAAATAAAAAGAGCGTGGTTAAGAGAGCAGCAGAGGGTGTTTTGAAATGGTTTGTTCACATGGAGAGAATCAGTGAGGAAAGGTTGACCAAGAGGATATATATGTCGGAGGTGGAGGGAACGAGGAGAAGAGGGAGACCAAATTGGAGGTGGAAAGATGGAGTGAAAAAGATTTTGTGTGATATGGGCCTGAACATGCAGGAGGGTGAAAGGAGGGCAAGGAATAGTGTGAATTGGAGCGATGTGGTATACCGGGGTTGACGTGCTGTCAGTGGAATGAATCAAGGCATGTGAAGTGTCTAGGATAAACCACGGAAAGCTGTGTAGGTATGTATATTTGCGTGTGTGGATGTGTTTGTATATACATGTGTATCGGGGTGGGTTGGGCCATTTCTTTCATATGTTTCCTTACGCTACCTCGCAAACGCGGGAGACAGCGGCAAAAAAAAAAAAAATAAATATATATATATATATATATATATATATATATATATATATATATATATATATATATATATATATATATATATTTATTTATTTATTTATTATACTTTGTCGCTGTCTCCCGCTTTTGCGAGGTAGCGCAAGGAAACAGACGAAAGAAATGGCCCAACCCCCCCCCTCCATACACATGTATATACATACGTCCACACACGCAAATATACATACCTACACAGCCTTCCACGGTTTACCCCAGACGCTTCACATGCCCTGCTTCAATCCACTGACAGCACGTCAACCCCGGTATACCACATCGCTCCAACTCACTCTATTCCTTGCCCTCCTTTCACCCTCCTGCATGTTCAGGCCCCGATCACACAAAATCTTTTTCACTCCATCTTTCCACCTCCAATTTGGTCTCCCTCTTCTCCTTGTTCCCTCCACCTCCGACAAATATATCCTCTTGGTCAATCTTTCCTCACTCATTCTCTCCATGTGCCCAAACCACTTCAAAACACCCTCTTCTGCTCTCTCAACCACGCTCTTTTTATTTCCACACATCTCTCTTACCCTTACGTTACTCACTCGATCAAACCACCTCACACCACACATTGTCCTCAAACATCTCATTTCCAGCACATCCATCCTCCTGCGCACAACTCTATCCATAGCCCACGCCTCGCAACCATACAACATTGTTGGAACCACTATTCCTTCAAACATACCCATTTTTGCTTTCCGAGATAATGTTCTCGACTTCCACACATTCTTCAAGGCCCCCAGGATTTTCGCCCCCTCCCCCACCCTATGATCCACTTTCGCTTCCATGGTTCCATCCGCTGCCAGATCCACTCCCAGATATCTAAAACACTTCACTTCCTCCAGTTTTTCTCCATTCAAACTTACCTCCCAATTGACTTGACCCTCAACCCTACTGTACCTAATAACCTTGCTCTTATTCACATTTACTCTTAACTTTCTTCTTCCACACACTTTTCCAAACTCAGTCACCAGCTTCTGCAGTTTCTCACATGAATCAGCCACCAGCGCTGTATCATCGGCGAACAACAACTGACTCACTTCCCAAGCTCTCTCATCCCCAACTGACTTCATACTTGCCCCTCTTTCCAAAACTCTTGCATTTACCTCCCTAACAACCCCATCCATAAACAAATTAAACAACAATGGAGACATCACACACCCCTGCCGCAAACCTACATTCACTGAGAACCAATCACTTTCCTCTTTTCCTACACGTACACATGCCTTACATCCTCGATAAAAACTTTTCACTGCTTCTAACAACTTTCCTCCCACACCATATATTCTTAATACCTTCCACAGAGCATCTCTATCAACTCTATCATATGCCTTCTCCAGATCCATAAATGCTACATACAAATCCATTTGCTTTTCTAACTATTTCTCACATACATTCTTCAAAGCAAACACCTGATCCACACATCCTCTACCACTTCTGAAACCACACTGCTCTTCCCCAATCTGATGCTCTGTACATTTCTTCACCCTCTCAATCAATACCCTCCCATATAATTTACCAGGAATACTCAACAAACTTATACCTCTGTAATTTGAGCACTCACTCTTATCCCCTTTGCCTTTGTACAATGGCACTATGCACGCATTCCGCCAATCCTCAGGCACCTCACCATGAGTCATACATACATTAAATAACCTTACCAACCAGTCAACAATACAGTCACCCCCTTTTTTAATAAATTCCACTGCAATACCATCCAAACCTGCTGCCTTGCCGGCTTTCATCTTCCGCAAAGCTTTCACTACCTCTTCTCTGTTTACCAAATCATTTTCCCTAACTCTCTCACTTTGCACACCACCTCGACCAAAACACCCTATATCTGCCACTCTATCATCAAACACATTCAACAAACCTTCAAAATACTCACTCCATCTCCTTCTCACATCACCACTACTTGTTATCACCTCCCCACTTGCGCCCTTCACCGAAGTTCCCATTTGCTCCCTTGTCTTACGCACTTTATTTACCTCCTTCCAGAACATCTTTTTATTCTCCCTAAAATTAATGATACTCTCTCACCCCAACTCTCATTTGCCCTTTTTTTCACCTCTTGCACCTTTCTCTTGACCTCCTGTCTCTTTCTTTTATACATCTCCCACTCAATTGCATTTTTTCCCTGCAAAAATCGTCCTAATGCCTCTCTCTTCTCTTTCACTAAAACTCTTACTTCTTCATATATATATATATGAATATTTGTTTTCTTTTTTAAACTATTCGCCATTTCCCGCGTTAGCGAGGTAGCGTTAAGAACAGAGGACTGGGCCTTTGTAGAATATCCTCACCTGGACCCCCTCTGTTCCTTCTTTTGGAAAAATTAAAAAAAGCGAGAGGGGATGATTTCCAGCCGTCCGCTCCCTCCCCTTTTAGTCGCCTTCTACGACACGCAGGAAATAAGTATATATATATATATATATATATATATATATATATATATATATATATATATATATATATATATATATATATATATATATATATATATATATATATATATATGTATATACACATATATATATATATATATATATATATATATATATATATATATATATATATATATATATATATATATATATATATATATATATATATATATATATATATATATATATATATATATATATATATTTTTTTACTATTCACTTTCTTCTTCCACACACTTTTCCAAACTCAGTCACCAGCTTCTGCAGTTTCTCACATGAATCAGCCACCAGCGCTGTATTATCAGCGAACAACAACTGACTCACTTCCCAAGCTCTCTCATCCCCAACAGACTTCTTACTTGCCCCTCTTTCCAAAACTCTTGCATTTACCTCCCTAACAACCCCATCGATAAACAAATTAAACAGCCATGGAGACATCACACACCCCTGCCGCAAACCTACATTCACTGAGAACCAATCACTTTCCTCTCTTCCTACACGTACACATGCCTTACATCCTCGATAAGAACTTTTCACTGCTTCTAACAACTTTCCTCCCACACCATATATTCTTAATACCTTCCACAGAGCATCTCTATCAACTCTATCATATGCCTTCTCCAGATTCATAAATGCTACATACAAATCCATTTGCTTTTCTAAGTATTTCTCATATACATTCTTCAAAGCAAACACCTGATCCACACATCCTCTACCACTTCTGAAACCACACTGCTCTTCCCCAATCTGATGCTCTGTACATGCCTTCACCCTCTCAATCAATACCCTCCATATAATTTACCAGGAATACTCAACAAACTTATACCTCTGTAATTTGAGCACTCACTCTTATCCCCTTATATATATATATATATATATATATATATATATATATATATATATATATATATATATATATATATATATATATATATATATATATATATATATATATATATATATATATATATATATATATATATATATATATATATATATATATATATATATATATATATATATATATATATATATATATATATATATATATATATATATATATATATATATATATATATATATATATATATATATATATATATATATATATATCTATATATATATATATATATATATATATATATATATATATATATATATATATATATATATATATATATATATATATATATATATATATATATATATATATATATATAGATATATATATATATATATATATATATATATATATATATATATATATATATATATATATATATATATATATATATATATATATATATATATATATATATATATATATATATATATATATATATTATTTACCTATTTTGCTTTGTCGCTGTCTCCCGTGTTAGCGAGGTAGCGCAAGGAAACAGACGAAAGAAAGGCCCAACCCGCCCACATACACATGTATATACATACATGTCCACCCATGTATATACACATGTATATACATACATGTCCACCCATGCACAATATACATACCTATACATCTCAATGTACACATATATATACACACACAGGCGTATACATATATACACATGTACATAGTTTATACTATCTGCCTTCCCATCGGCACCTCGCCACACATGGAATAACAACCCCCTCCCCCCTCATGTGTGCGAGGTAGCGCTATGAAAAACACCAACGGCCCCATTCGTTCACACTCAGTCTCTAGCTGTCATGTAATAATGCACCGAAACCACAGCTCCCTTTCCACATCCAGGCCCCACACACTTTGCATGGTTTACCCCATACGCTTCACATGCCCTGATTCAATCCATTGACAGCACGTCGACCCCGGTGCACCACATCGTTCCAATTCACTCTATTCCTTGCACGCCTTTCACCCTCCCGCATGTTCAGGCCCAGATCATTCAAAATCTTTTTCACTCCATCTTTCCACATCCAATTTGGTCTCCCACTTCTCCTCGTTCCCTCCACATCTGACACATATATCCTCTTGGACAATCTTTCCTCACTCATTCTCTCCATGTGACCAAACCATTTCAAAACACCCTCTTATGCTCTCTCAAAAACACTCTTTTTATTTCCACACATCTCTCTCATCATTACATTACTTACTCGATCAAACCACCTCACACCACATATTGTCCTCAAACATCTCATTTCCAGCACATCCACCCTCCTGCGCACTGCTCTATCCATAGCCCACGCCTCGCACCCATACAACATTGTTGGAACCACTATTCCTTCAAACATACCCATCTTTGCTTTCCGAGACAATGTTCTCGACTTCCAAACATTCTTCAAGGCTCCCAGAATTTTCGCCCCCTCCCCCACCCTATGATTCACTTCCGCTTCCATGGTTCTATCCGCTGCCAGATCCACTCCCAGATATTTAAAACACTTCACTTCCTCCAGTTTTTCTCCATTCAAACTTACCTCCCAATTGACTTGACCCTCAACCCTACTGTACCTAATAACCTTGCTCTTATTCACATTTACTCTTAACTTTCTTCTTTCACACACTTTACCAAACTCAGTCACCAGCTTCTGCAGTTTCTCACATGATTTAGCCACCAGCGCTGTATCATCAGCGAACAACAACTGACTCACTTCCCAAGCTATCGCATCCGCAACAGACTGCATACTTGCCCCTCTTTCCAAAACTCTTGCATTCACCTCCCTAACAGCCCCATCCATAAACAAATTAAACAACCATGGAGACATCACACACCCCTGCCGCAAACCTACATTCACTGAGAACCAATCACTTTCCTCTCTTCCTATACGTACACATGCCTTACATCCTCGATAAAAACTTTTCACTGCTTCTAACAACTTGCCTCCCACACCATATATTCTTAATACCTTCCACAGAGCATCTCTATCAACTCTATCATATGCCTTTTTCAGACCCATAAATGCTACATACAAATCCATTTGTTTTTCTAAGTATTTCTCGCATATATTCTTCAAAGCAAACACCTGATCCACACATCCTCTACCACTTCTGAAACCACACTGCTCTTCCAATCTGATGCTCTGTACATACCTTCACCCTCTCAATCAATACCCTCCCATATAATTTACCAGGAATACTCAACAAACTTATACCTCTGTAATTTGGGCACTCACTCTTATCCCCTTTGCCTTTGTACAATGGCACTATGCAAGCATCACGCCAATCCTCAGGCACCTCACCATGAGTCATACATACATTAGATAACCTTACCAACTAGTCAACAATACAGTCACCCCCTTTTTTAATAAATTCCACTGCAATGCCATCCAAACCTGCTGCTTGCCGGCTTTCATCTTCCGTAAAGCTTTTACTACCTCTTCTCTATTTACTAAATCATTTTCCCCAACCCTCTCACTTTGCACACCACCTCCACCAAGACACCCCACATCTGCGACTCTATCATCAAACACATTCAACAAACCTTCAAAATACTTACTCGATCTCCTCACATCACCACTACTTGTTATCACCTCCCCATTTGCCCCCTTCACTGAAGTTCCCATTTGCTCCCTTGTCTTACGCACTTTATTTACCTCCTTCCAAAACATCTTTTTATTCTCCCTGAAATTTAATAATACTCTCTCGCCCCAACTCTCATTTGCCCTCTTTTTCACCTCTTGCACCCTTCTCTTGACCTCCTGTCTCTTTCTTTTATACCTCTCCCACTCATATGCATTTTTTCCCTGCAAAAATCGTTCAAATGCCTCTCTCTTATCTTTCACTAATAATATTACTTCTTCATCCCACCACTCACTACCTTTTCTAATCAACCCACCTCCCAAGCTTCTCATGCCACAAGCATCATTTGCGCAAGCCATCACTGCTTCCCTAAATACATCCAATTCCTCCAACACTCCCCTTACCTCCTTTGTTCTCACGTTTTTCCATTCTGTACTCAGTCTCTCCTGGTACTTCCTCATACAAGTCTCCTTCCCAAGCTCACTTACTCTCACCACTCTCTTCACCCCAACATTCTCTCTTCTTTTCTGAAAACCCCTTCAAATCTTCACCTTTCCTTCCACAAGATAATGATCAGACATCCCTCCAGTTGCACCTCTCAGCAAATTAACATCCAAAAGTCTCTCTTTCGTGCGTCTATCAATTAACAAGTAATCCAATAACGCTCTTTGGCCATCTCTCCTACTTACATACGTATACTTATGTACATCTCGCTTTTTAAACCAGGTATTCCAAATCACCAGTCCTTTTTCAGCACATAAATCTACAAGCTCTTCACCATTTCCATTTACAACACTGAAAACTCCCTGTATACCAATTATTCCCTCAACTGCCACATTACTCACCTTTGCATTCAAATCACCCATCACTATAACCCGGTCTTTTGCATCAAAACCACTAACACACTCATTCAGCTGCTCCCAAAACACTTGCCTCTCATGATCTTTCTGCTCATGCCCAGGTTTATATGCACCAATAATCACCCATCTCTCTCCATCAACTTTCAGTTTTACCCATATCAATCTGGAATTTACTTTCTTACACTCTATCACACACTCCCACAACTCTTGATCCCTTGCTCTTGTCCTCTCACTAACACTTGACTTTACTCCTAAGACCTTCCCAAACGACTCTTCCCCTTTACCCTTTAGCTTCGTTTCACTCAGAGCCAAAACATCCAGGTTCCTTTCCTCAAACATACTAAATATCTCTCCTTTTTTCTCATCTTGGTTACATCCACACACATTTAGACACTCCAATCTGAGCCTTCGAGGAGGATGAGCACTCCTCGCGTGACTCCTTCTTCTGTTTCCCCTTTTAGAAAGTTAAAATACATGGAGGGGAGGGTTTCTGGCCCCCCGCTCCCGTCCCCTTTAGTCGCCTTTTACGACACGAGAGGAATGCCTGGGAAGTATTCTTAATACCCTATCCTCAGGGATATATATATATATATATATATATATATATATATATATATATATATATATTTTGCTTTTTTTTTGCTTTGTCGCTGTCTCCCGCGTTTGCGAGGTAGCGCAAGGAAACAGACGAAAGAAATGGCCCAACCCACCCCCATACACATGTATATACATACGTCCACACACGCAAATATACATACCTACACAGCTTTCCATGGTTTACCCCAGACGCTTCACATGCCCTGATTCAATCCACTAACAGCACGTCAACCCCTGTATACCACATCGATCCAATTCACTCTATTCCTTGCCCTCCTTTCACCCTCCTGCATGTTCAGTCCCCGATCACATAAAATCTTTTTCACTCCATCTTTCCACCTCCAATTTGGTCTCCCACTTCTCTTCGTTCCCTCCACCTCCGACACATATATCCTCTTGGTCAATCTTTCCTCACTCATTCTCTCCATGTGCCCAAACCATTTCAAAACACCCTCTTCTGGTCTCTCAACCACGCTCTTTTTATTCCCACATATCTCTCTTACCCTTACCTTACTTACTCGATCAAACCACCTCACACCACACATTGTCCTCAAACATCTCATTTCGAGCACATCCATCCTCCTGCGCACAACTCTATCCATAGCCCACGCCTCGCAACCATACAACATTGTTGGAACCACTATTCCTTCAAACATACCCATTTTTGCTTTCCGAGATAATGTTCTCGACTTCCACACATTCTTCAAGGCCCCCAAAATTTTCGCCCCCTCCCCCACACTATGATCCACTTCCGCTTTCATGGTTCCTTCCGCTGCCAGATCTACTCCCATATATCTAAAACACTTTACTTCCTCCAGTTTTTCTCCATTCAAACTTATCTCCCAATTGACTTGACCCTTAACCCTACTGTACCTAATAACCTTGCTCTTATTCACATTTACTCTTAACTTTCTTCTTTCACACACTTTACCAAACTCAGTCACCAGCTTTTGCAGTTTCTCACATGAATCACCCACCAGCGCTGTATCATCAGCGAACAACAACTGACTCACTTCCCAAGCTCTCTCATCCAAAACAGACTTCATACTTGCCCCTCTTTCCAAAACTCTTGCATTCACCTCCCTAACAACCCCATCTATAAACAAATTAAACAACCATGGAGACATCACACACCCCTGGCGCAAACCTACATTCACTGAGAACCAATCACTTTCCTCTCTTCCTATACGTACACATGCCTTACATCCTCGATAAAAACTTTTCACTGCTTCTAACAACTTGCCTCCCACACCATATATTCTTAATACCTTCCACAGAGCATCTCTATCAACTCTATCTTATGCCTTCTCCAGATCCATAAATGCTATTTACAAATTCATTTGTTTTTCTAAGTATTTCTCACATACATTCTTCAAAGCAAACACCTGATCCACACATCCTCTACCACTTCTGAAACCACACTGCTCTTCCCCAATCTGACGCTCTGTACATGCCTTCACCCTCTCAATCAATCCCCTCCCATATAATTTACTAGGAATACTCAACAAACTTATACCTCTGTAATTCGAGCACTCACTCTTATCCCCTTTGCCTTTGTACAATGGCACTATGCACGCATTCCGCCAATCCTCAGGCACCTCACAATGAGTCATACATACATTAAATAACCTTACCAACCAGTCAATAAAACAGTCACCCCCTTTTTTTAATAAATTCCACTGCAATACCATCCAAACCTGCTGCCTTGCCGGCTTTCATCTTCCGCAAAGCTTTCACTACCTCTTCTCTGTTTACCAAATCATTTTCCCTATTTATATATATATATATATATATATATATATATATATATATATATATATATATATATATATATATATATATATATATATATATATATTTTTTTTTTTTCTTACTATTCGCCATTTCCCGAGATAGCGAGGTAGCGTTAAGAACAGAGGACTGGGCCTTTGAGGGAATATCTTCACCTGGACCTCTTCTCTGTTCCTTCTTTGGAAAATTAAAAAAAAAAAAAAAAAAAAAAAATATATATATATATATATATATATATATATATATATATATATTTTTTTTTATTTATGTTTTTCTTTGTCACTGTCTCCCGTGTTTGCGAGGTAGCGCAAGGAAACAGACGAAATAAAAATGGTCCAACCCACCCCCATACACATGTATATACATACACGCCCACAAACGCAAATATACATACCTATACATATCAATGTACACATATATATAAAAACACAGACGTATACATATATACACATGTACATAATTCATACTGTTCGCCTTTATTCATTCTCATCGCCTCCTCGCCTCACATGGAATAACATCCCCCTCCCCCTTCGTGTGTGCGAGGTAGGTCTAGGAAAAGACAACAAAGGCCCCATTCGTTCACACTCAGTCTCTAGCTGTCATGTAATAATACCCGAAACCACAGCTCCCTTTTCACATCCAGGCCCCACAGAACTTTCCATGCTTTACCCAGAGCGCATCACATGCCCTGATTCAATCCATTGATAGCACGTCCACCCCGGTATACCACATCTATCCAATTTTCTCTATTCCTTGCACGCCTTTCCCC
>NC_092227.1:26830468-26870286 GCF_036320965.1 Panulirus ornatus
TAAACCATGGAAAGCTGTGTAGGTATGTATATTTGCGTGTGTGGACGTATGTATATACATGTGTATGGGGGGGGCTGTGCCATTCCTTTCGTCTGTTTCCTTGCGCTACCTCGCAAACGCGGGAGACAGCGACAAAGTATAATAGATAAATAAACATATATATATATATATATATATATATATATATATATATATATATATATATATATATATATATATATATATATATATATATATGTATATATATATATATATATATATATATATATATATATATATATATATATATATATATATATATATATACATATATATATATATATATATATATATATATATATATATATATATATATATATATATATATATATATATATATATATATATATATATATATATATATATATATATATATATATATCCCTGAGGACAGAAGAAAGAATACTTCCCACGCATTCCTCACGTGTCTTAGGAGGCGACTAAAGGGGGCAGGAGCGGTGGCTGGACACCCTCCCCTCCTTGTATTTTAACTTTCTAAAAGAGGAAACGGAAGATGGAGTCACGCGGGGAGTGCTCATCCTCCTCGAACGCTCATATATATATAGATATATATATATATATATATATATATATATATATATATATATATATATATATATATATATATATATATATATATATATATATATATATTTATTCTTATCTATTTTGCTTTGTCGCTGTCTCACGCGTTTGCGAGGTAGCGCAAGGAAACAGACGAAAAAAATGGCCCAACCCACCCCCATACACATGTATATACATACACGTCCACACACGCAAATATACATACCTATACATCTCAATGTACACATATATATACACACGCAGCCACATACATATATACCCATGCACACAATTCACGCTGTCTGCCTTTATTCATTCCCATCGTCACTTCGCCACACATGGAATACCATCCCCCTCCCCCATCATGTGTGCGAGGTAGCGCTACGAAAAGACAACAAAGGCCCCATTCGTTCACACTCAGTCTCTAGCTGTCATGCAATAATGCCCGAGACCACAGCTCCCTTTCCACATCCAGGCCCCACACAACTTTCCATGGTTTACCCCAGACGCTTCACATGCCCTGATTCAATCCACTGCCAGCACGTCAACCCCGGTATACCACATCGATCCTATTCACTCTATTCCTTGTCCGCCTTTCACCCTCCTGCATGTTCAGGCCCCGATCACTCATAATCTTTTCCACTCCATCTTTCCACCTCAAATTTGGTCTCACACTTCTCCTCGTTCCCTCCACATCCGACACATATATCCTCCTGGTCAATCTTTCCTCACTCATTCTCTCCATGTGCCCAAACCATTTCAAAACACCCTTTTCTGCTCTCTCAACCACGCTCTTTTTATTTCCACACATCTCTCTTACCCTTACATTACTTACTCGATCAAACCACCTCACACCACACATTGTCCTCAAACATCTCATTTCCGGCACATCCACCCTCCTGCGGACAACTCTATCTATAGGCCACGCCTCGCAACCATACAACATTGTTGGAACCACTATTCCTGCAAACATTCCCATTTTTGCTTTCCGAGATAAATTTCTCGACTTCCAAACATTCTTCAAGGCTCCCAGGATTTTCGCCCCCTCCCCTACCCTATGATTCACTTCCCCTTCCATGGTTCCATCCGCTGCCAGATCCACTCCCAGATATCTAAAACACTTTACTTCCTCCAGTTTTTCTCCATTCAAACTTACCTGTCAATTGACTTGACCCTCAACCCTATTGTACCTAATAACCTTGCTCTTATTCACATTTACTCTTAACTTTCTTCTCTCACACACTTAACCAAACTCAGTCACCAGCTTCTGCAGTTTCTCACATGAATCAGCCACCAGCGGTGTATCATCAGCGAATGATATCTGACTCACTTCCCAAGTTCTCTCATCCACAACAGACTTCATACTTGCCCCTCTTTCCAAAACTCTTGTATTCACCTCCCTAAAAACCCCATCCATAAACAAATTAAACAACCATGGAGACATCACACACCCATGCCGCAAATCTACATTCACTGAGAACCAATCACTTTCCTCTCTTCCTACACGTACACATGCCTTACATCCTCGATAAAAACTTTTCACTGCTTCTAACAACTTTCCTCCCACACCATATATTTTTAATACCTTCCACAGATCATCTCTATCAACTCTATCATATGCCTTCTCCAGATCCATAAATGCTTATATATATATATATATATATATATATATATATATATATATATATATATATATATATATATATATATATATATATATATATATATATATATATATATATATATATATATATATATATATATGTATATATATATATATATATATTCTTTCTTTCATACTATTCGCCATTTCCCGCATTAGCGAGGTAGCGTTAAGAACAGAGGACTGGGCCTTTGAGGGAATATCCTCATCTGACCCCCTTTTCTGTTCCTTCTTTAGGAAAAAAAAAAAAAAAAACGAGGGGAGGATTTCCAGCCCCCCGCTCCCTTCCCTTTTAGTCGCCTTCTACGACACGCAGGGAATACATGTGGAAGTCGAGAACATTATCTCGGAAAGCAAAAAATGGGTATGTTTGAAGGAATAGTGGTTCCAACAATGTTGTATGGTTGCGAGGCTTGGGCTATGGATAGAGTTGGTCGCAGGAGGATGGATGTGCTGGAAATGAGATGTTTGAGGACAATGTGTGGTGTGAGGTGGTTTGATCGAGTGAGTAACGTAAGGGTAAGAGAGATGTGTGGAAATAAAAAGAGCGTGGTTGAGAGAGCAGAAGAGGGTGTTTTGAAGTGGTTTGGGCACATGGAGAGAATGAGTGAGGAAAGATTGACGAAGAGGATATATGTGTCGGAGGTGGAGGGAACGAGGAGAAGAGGGAGACCAAATTGGAGGTGGAAAGATGGAGTGAAAAAGATTTTGTGTGATCGGGGCCTGAACATGCAGGAGGGTGAAAGGAGGGTAAGGAATAGAGTGAATTGGAGCGATGTGGTATACCGGGGTTGACGTGCTGTCATTGGATTGAATCAGGGCATGTGAAGCGTCTGGGGTAAACCATGGAAAGCTGTGTAGGTGTGTATATTTGCGTGTGTGGACGTATGTATATACATGTGCATGGGGGGGGGTTGGGCCATTTCTTTCGTCTGTTTCCTTGCGCTACCTCGCAAACGCGGGAGACAGCGAGAAAGTATAATAATAATAATAATAATAATATATATATATATATATATATATATATATATATATATATATATATATATATATATATATATATATATATATATATATATGTATATGTTGATGAATCTAATCTACGAATGACTAATGTGTAAGAGATTCTCTCAGGATATCCCATAAGTAATATTTTTTTTTCGTTGGTTAATGTTCATTTGATCACTAATAAATGCACATAATCACCAATTAATGCACAATGAATATACCATAGAATTTGTTCTGCAAAACTTCTGCATTTTGTAGATACACCTCAATAATATATTCATCCAAAGCAAAGAAGCATCCAACCCTACCTTGATTTTAATCTCTTATGTATTTAACTCCGTAGTCACTATTAAGAAAACCCGAGTTTCGTAATTTCTCATCTGTATATTTTCAGGCGAATTACCACCTAGATTCAGTAAACCTTTCTTTATTCATTACTTCAACATACGCACACACATTAATGCCGATGTAAAGAAGGATTGAAAGACGGATTATTATATAGCAACAAATAAGCTTCATCATATTGAGTATAAGGGGAACTTGGAAATTGACGTCGTCCCTAACCTGTGGCTAAAGTTCAACATTAGAAGAATAATACAAACTATCTGATGGCAAACATTACAATGTATTTTATTTATATGGATAAGTTAATATTTACCAAGATGTTTACATCTTAAATAAGGCCTAAGCTAGAATCCTGTTCTCAAGCTTGGTCACCTCACCTAAAAAAGTAGAGAGCTTATAGGGGAGGTACAGAGGAGCTGAACACAGATGGTACCCAAATTAATAACGGTGAATAAAAGAAAAAGATTAAATGCCATAATGTTTACCACCAAAGACAATCGAAAAGTTAGAATTGATCTGATTACAACACTTAAGTTTTTAAATCAAATTCATGAAGTAGACAGCGAACAGGTCTTTGTGAAATAATTAGGATTGCATAACCAGAAACCACAAAGTAAAATCGAGTAAGAAGCATGTTGGAAAAGATGAAAAGAAGTGGTGAACGAATAGAACAAGCAGAAAGTGGCTGTGGTGAACGTGAATAGCATACGGAAGTTCAAAGGTTGTACGATAATTAAGAATATTCCAGAGATTGGACCCTACTTGTGTAAAACTCCCTCTTTGTACACTACAAATAGATAACACTGGTAGAAATGCAGTAACATTGTGCTATCTTACACCATGCATTTGATGTTGAACATTTGGTGATAAACATTTTCACGTTAGTTGCGTTACAGTAATGTACTAGTTGACATGCACAAAACAAAGGGAAACCTAAGATAATTGCATGCTTATCTGTGTACTTGTTCATGGACTGTTTGATATTCAAAATAGTTGAAGGTTTCAGTGGTAGGTGTGTGTGTATGTGTGTGTGTGTGTGTGTGTGTGTGTGTGTGTGTGTGTGTGTGTATGAATGCAAATCGTTTGTTAGAAGGAGACACTTTTGCATTCGTTTTTCCCTGCCTCTTGACCTTGTTTATGTACCTACTCTTTACTCCAGTGAGCGTATATACACACGCGCGTCTTTACTTAAGTGTGTGTACACACACAGAAGGATAGACAGCCAGACAGACAGACAGACAGACAGACACACACACACACACAAATACACGCGCACACACACACACACACACACACACACACACACACACACACACACACATATATATACACATACACACACGTCATATAAATCCAGGTCAGTGTTTGTGTGTGTATGTGTGCGTGTTTTGTGTGTGTGTGTGTGTGTGTGTGTGTGTGTGTGTGTGTATGTGTGTGTGTGTGTGTGTGTGTGTATGTGTGTGTGTGTGTGTGTGTGTGTGTTAATGTGTGCATCTGTCTGTCTAATTGCGTCTTTGTTGACTTTTATTGGACCAGATGAATATATGGAAAGTTGTACATAACCCAGACATATAACGGATGACTTAACTTTGATGATGATTTACTTTTTAAAGAAAACAAAATCATTTTCTTTCTTTTATTCTTCCACTTTCACTTTAGGCAGTGACTTCCGCATTGATCTTCTCCAGGGTCGTCTACCACTAACCCGTCTTTCCTCCAGTTTGTGTACCACCCAAAATCTAAAATCCCAGTTTACATAAAAAAGACTTTGAATGAACATTACTGTCTCTGTAATAATTAGAACAGAGGAATGTGCGTGAAATATCGCATCCATTGTTCCCTTTATAAATGATTTTATGTTTCTCTTACCTACGACTGGATTTTCTAAGCCATATAACGCGTCCCATCTGGACAGGTCTCGCTTATCTCAACTATCACTGGAAATCTCTGCATTCTGGGGCTTCTGATGGAAAATGTCGACAAAATTGTGAAACTAAGAAAGTATCATTAGCAGTGCACCTCAGTGATCACTGTTTTCCACTAGTAGCACACCTTACCTAGTACTGCAGTACTCTTCCCAGTCTCTACGTCATCATCACTGTATCTCAGATATTACCACAAGACCTCAATTATCATTGAAATGACTCAGCTGTTATGGTAATCTCGCCACCATAAGAACGTTACTATATGTTACTATGTCACTTTACCACTAAAGTTCACATATAACCGATCACTCTGATTCTACAACCTTTCCAATATACTTCACAAAGCAATAACTTCATATACCGTTAAACTACCTAACCACGAGAATCTGATTTCGCGGATGCTTTCATACCTTAACAATTGTCACACAGTATCATATTCGCTGCTATAGTACCTCAACCATAGACAGAGCGCTCTTCTCTTCACCTTAGGACCTTGCTCAGTATTACTGTAGATAACTCATCATAACACATTCTAAATCTATATACAGTTCCTCACCGATTACCATTGCGTCGTGTCCATCACTAAAATTCTTTATCCTAAAGCTCACCTCACCTTTCACAACAATATGTCACCTAGATCATATCCAACCGATAACCACTACATCTCATCCTTCACCACAATACCTATACAATCACCTTCATACCACTTCCATCACCATCCAGGCCTCATCTCTACCCATCCCATTACAGATATTAATCTCGTGTCCAGGATGTCAACAAAAGCCTTATTGCGACCATTATACACTGTCTGACGGTACAGTGGTGTCGCGCGGCAGAGAGGGGAACAATGCACTCTTTGTCTCGTTTCAGAGTCTCCCTTCCCCAACCTTGCCATCTGCTACACACTGCTGAGGGCGGTTGGGGACGCACCGGATAGATAGATGAAGATGAATCGTTCTGAGCTGTGCAGTGTTTTTATCGGTTACCCGTGCAACACAAGTGTATGAGTGATGATAAGTATTTTAGAGATTTGAGAAAATTTTTCATGTTCATAGTCAGCGAACATGATCATTTCTCTTTAACGAGACGTTTAGGCAACAGTGTGTGTGTGTGTGTGTGTGTGTGTGTGTGTGTGTGTGTGTGTGTGTGTGTGTGCGAGTGTTGTCAATATAGTGATCTCCCTGCAGTTGAACAGTCTATGACATGGTTACAACACATCTATTAAGAGTTTAGGGGGAGCGGACACAACGCAGCAGCTTGCAGGTTCATATCCAGAAGTATAGGTAGACCGTCAGACCTACCAGGATTCGTCAGGTAATAATACTAAGGGCAGCAATTCAATTTAGTTCTCTCCAAGATGCATGACGTACGAACTATTCGATTGCGATAAATTTCACACAGCATTCTATGTATACGAATACTGCAAGATACTAACGTAAACATTCACAGAAGTATTTGAAACTATACAGATACAAGAATGACTCTCAGTACAGGAGAAAGAGAGAAAGAGAAGTGATATGCCTTTTGTGTCTCCTTGTCCAACCATCTTCAAAGCGTTTCTGTGGTTCCCAGTGGGTATACATGGCGGAGGAAGATGGGAACTTCCAGCGAATGCCGTGACCCTGTGCATGAGGACCCAGAGCAAGAACATCTTTATCTCTTTTCACGAGGAATTCTAGCATAAGATTTAGGAGGTTGCAGGATCATCCATAGAACAAACGGGTTTTCCCGTAAGACCTTCAAATGTTCAGGGGCGATTATTCAACCTCCCGCCACTGACGTCTTCTATGGAGTTGCCAGTTGTGCTTAGCTTTCAGTTGGGTACATTTTGGGAACTGCCACCCGTCCTTTGCCTCCTAACTCTTCACAGGTTCTCAGCTGGACACATGGTGGGGACGGTTGCCCAGCCTCCTTCGGGCGTAGACTCTCAGGTTCTGCCATCCTCCAAGCAGGGTATTACCTAGGGACAGGAAAATGATGCTTTGATCATACCTTGCCCAGCCTTAGGTGCAGTTTCTAGTTGTAAAAAAAATTAAAAAAATGTTTTTCATCGCTTGAAGTTTTATTCCTGGCTGGTGACACAAAGATGAGTATATCACTAGAAATGCTGCTTCCAAGACCGAAGATATACTCGGCTGGCCGTTTTTATTTCATGCATTCGATGCTAACCTCGCTAATCCAACCTTGTTCTTACATTACCTCTTTGCTTCTTTTAAGTGTGAAATAACTGGAGTGACCATCACATCCATGGATACGCTAAATGTAGTATCATATATATATATATATATATATATATATATATATATATATATATATATATATATATATATATGGAAGTAAGGGGAGTGGGGGAGGAATGGGATGTATTTAGGGAATCAGTGATGGATTGCGCAAAAGATGCTTGTGGCATGAGAAGAGTGGGAGGTGGGTTGATTAGAAAGGGTAGTGAGTGGTGGGATGAAGAAGTAAGAGTATTAGTGAAAGAGAAGAGAGAGGCATTTGGACGATTTTTGCAGGGAAAAAATGCAATTGAGTGGGAGATGTATAAAAGAAAGAGACAGGAGGTCAAGAGAAAGGTGCAAGAGGTGAAAAAAAGAGCAAATGAGAGTTGGGGTGAGAGAGTATCATTAAATTTTAGGGAGAATAAAAAGATGTTCTGGAAGGAGGTAAATAAAGTACGTAAGACAAGGGAGCAAATGGGAACTTCAGTGAAGGGCGCAAATGGGGAGGTGATAAGTAATGATGATGTGAGAAGGAGATGGAGTGAGTATTTTGAAGGTTTGTTGAATGTGTTTGATGATAGAGTGGCAGATATAGGGTGTTTTGGTCGAGGTGGTGTGCAAAGTGAGAGGGTTAGGGAAAACGATTTGGTAAACAGAGAAGAGGTAGTAAAAGCTTTGCGGAAGATGAAAGCCGGCAAGGCAGCAGGTTTGGATGGTATTGCAGTGGAATTTATTAAAAAAGGGGGTGACTGTATTGTTGACTGGTTGGTAAGGTTATTTAATGTATGTATGACTCATGGTGAGGTGCCTGAGGATTGGCGGAATGCCTGCATAGTGCCATTGTACAAAGGCAAAGGGGATAAGAGTGAGTGCTCAAATTACAGAGGCATAAGTTTGTTGAGTATTCCTGGTAAATTATATGGGAGGGTAATGATTGAGAGGGTGAAGGCATGTACAGAGCATCAGATTGGGGAAGAGCAGTGTGGTTTCAGAAGTGGTAGAGGATGTGTGGATCAGGTGTTTGCTTTGAAGAATGTATGTGAGAAATATTTAGAAAAGCAAATGGATTTGTATGAAGCATTTATGGATCTGGAGAAGGCATATGATAGAGTTAATAGAGATGCTCTGTGGAAGGTATTAAAAATATATGGTGTGGGAGGCAAGTTGATAGAAGCAGTGAAAAGTTTTTATCGAGGATGTAAGGCATGTGTACGTGTAGGAAGAGAGGAAAGTGATTGTTTCTCAGTGAATGTAGGTTTGCGGCGGGGGTGTGTGATGTCTCCATGGTTGTTTAATTTATTTATGGATGGGGTTGTTAGGGAGGTGAATGCAAGAGTTTTGGAAAGAGGGGCAAGTATGAAGTCTGGTGGGGATGAGAGAGCTTGGGAAGTGAGTCAGTTGTTGTTCGCTGATGATACAGCGCTGGTGGCTGATTCATGTGAGAAACTGCAGAAGCTGGTGACTGAGTTTGGCAAAGTGTGTGAAAGAAGAAAGTTAAGAGTAAATGTGAATAAGAGCAAGGTTATTAGGTACAGTAGGGTTGAGGGTCAAGTCAATTGGGAGGTGAGTTTGAATGGAGAAAAACTAGAGGAAGTGAAGTGTTTTAGATATCTGGGAGTGGATCTGGCAGCGGATGGAATCATGGAAGCGGAAGTGGATCATAGGGTGGGGGATGGGGCGAAAATTCTGGGAGCCTTGAAGAATGTGTGGAAGTCGAGAACATTATCTCGGAAAGCAAAAATGGGTATGTTTGAAGGAATAGAGGATCCAACAATGTTGTATGGTTGCGAGGCGTGGGCCATGGATAGTGTTGTGCGCAGGAGGATGGATGTGCTGGAAATGAGATGTTTGAGGACAATGTGTGGTGTGAGGTGGTTTGATCGAGTAAATAACGTAAGGGTAAGAGAGATGTGTGGAAATAAAAAGAGCGTGGTTGAGAGAGCAGAAGAGGGTGTCTTGAAATGGTTTGGGCACATGGATAGAATGAGTGAGGAAAGATTGACCACGAGGATATATGTGTCGGAGGTGGAGGGAACGAGGAGAAGTGTGAGACCAAATTGGAGGTGGAAAGATGGAGTGAAAAAGATTTTGTGTGATCGGGGCCTGAACATGCAGGAGGGTGAAAGGAGGGCAAGGAATAGAGTGAATTGGATCGATGTGGTATACCGGGGTTGACGTGCTGTCAGTGGATTGAATCAGGGCATGAGAAGCGTCTGGGGTAAGCCATGGAAAGCTGTGTAGGTATGTATATTTGCGTGTGTGGACGTATGTATATACATGTGTATGGGGGTGGGTTGGGCCATTTCTTTCGTCTGTTTCCTTGCGCTACCTCGCAAACGCGGGAGATAGCGACAAAGCAAAAAAAAAAAAAAAATATATATATATATCTATATATATATATATATATATATATATATATATATATATATATATATATATATATATATATATATATATATATATATATATATATATATATATATATATGTGGAAAGGGAGCTGTGGTTTCGATGCATTATTACATGACAGCTAGAGACTGAGTGTGAACGAATGGGGCCTCTGGTGTCTTTCCGAGCGCTCCCTCGCACACCTGAGGGGGGAGGGGGTTGTTATTCCATGTGTGGCGAGGTGGCGATGGGAACAAATAAAGGCAGACAGTATGAATTATGTACATGTGTATATATGTATATGTCTGTGTGTGTATATATATGTGTGCATTGAGATGTATAGGTATGTATATTTGCGTGTGTGGACGTGTATGTATATACATGTATATGTGGGCGGGTAGGGCCATTCTTTCGTCTGTTTCCTTGCGCTACCTCGCAAACGCGGGAAACAGCGACAAAGCAAAATAAATAAATAAATGAATAAATAAATATATATATATATATATATATATATATATATATATATATATATATATATATATATATATATATATATTTCACACACTTTACCAATTTGAAATATATCAACGAATGTTAGGAAAATACTGAAGGGATTCGAGAAATATAAATATATATATATATATATATATATATATATATATATATATATATATATATATATATATATATATATATATATATATATATATATATATATATATATATATATATGTTTATAGTTGTGTTACTGGAGTGATAGTTTTCATACATGGTGCTCTGACAAGAAAATAGTGAAACTGGAAAAAAATGTAGCTTAGACATTGAAGCTTATTCTTTTTTTTCAAAGTGATAGAGATGGAAAGCAGAAAGGTGTTTTTCATAAATGTACTGGAAAAGTTGAGGTCCAGATATATTTTTGGTCTGGCAAGGCTTTATTATGTCGGATGACCAACTACCTACCCTCATGTATCCAATATATGGTTATACTTTGTGTAATGAAGAAAATTGAGAAACATCATAAGCCAATATTCCTGTTTCATGATAAGAGAAGTGGACCAGGCAGTATGATACAGTGGTTAAATTGATAATAACTACTATTGACGTTTGTGTAAATAAATTATACATTTCCCTTTTCCATAGCTAGAGGTTGAACCATTATGTGATATTCATTTTTTTCATTTCATTTCAAGCTAGAAGTTTCAGTTTTCTAAATTATTTCTTACATTTTTCATATGTATATATATGTATATGTGTGTATGTGTGTATATGTGCGTATATATATGTATATATATATATATATATAAATATATATATATATATATATATATATATATATATATATATATATATATATATATATATATATATATATATATATATATATATATATATATGGATATATATATATAGTATCCCTGGGGATAGGGGTGAAAGAATACTTCCCACGCATTCCTCTCGTGTCGTAGAAGGCGACTAGAGGGGACGGGAGCGGGGGGCCAGAAATCCTCCCCTCCTTGTATTTTTTAAGTTTCTAAAATGGGAAACAGAAGAAGGAGTCACGCGGGGAGTGCTCATCCTCCTCGAAGGCTTAGACTGGGGTGTCTAAATGTGTGTGGATGTAACCAAGATGTGAAAAAAGGAGAGATAGGTAGTATGTTTGAGGAAAGGAACCTGGATATTTGGCTCTGAGTGAAACGAAGCTCAAGGGTAAAGGGGAAGAGTGGTTTGGGAATGTCTTGGGAGTAAAGTCAGGGGTTAGTGAGAGGACAAGAGCAAGGGAAGAAGTAGCAGTACTCCTGAAACAGGAGTTGTGGGAGTATGTGATAAAATGTAAGAAAGTAAATTCTCGATTAATATGGGTAAAACTGAAAGTCGATGGAGAGAGATGGATGATTATTGGTGCATATGCACCTGGGCATGAGAAGAAAGATCATGAGAGACAAGTGTTTTAGGAGCAGCTGAATGAGTGTGTTAGTGGCTTTGATGCACGAGACCGGGTTATAGTGATGGGTGATTTAAATGCAAAGGTGAGTAATGTGGCAGTTGAGGGAATAATTGGTATACATGGGGTGTTCAGTGTTGTAAATGGAAATGGTGAAGAGCTTGTAAATTTATGTGCTGAAAAAGGACGGATGATTGGGAATAACTGGTATAAAAAGCGAGATATACATAAGTATACGTATGCAAGTAGGAGAGATGGCCAGAGAGCGTTATTGGATTACGTGTTAATTGACGGTCGCACGAAAGAGAGACTTTTGGATGTTAATGTGCTGAGAGGTGCAACAGGAGGGATGTCTGATCATTATCTTGTGGAGGCTAAGGTGAAGATTTGTATGGGTTTTCAGAAAAGAAGAGTGAATGTTGGGGTGAAGAGGGTTGTCAGAGTAAGTGAGCTTGGGAAGGAGACTTGTGTGAGGAAGTACCAGGAGAGACTGAGTACAGAATGGAAAAAGGTGAGAACAATGGAAGTAAGGGGAGTGGGGGAGGAATGGGATGTATTTAGGGAATCAGTGATGGATTGCGCAAAAGATGCTTGTGGCATGAGAAGCGTGGGAGGTGGGTTGATTAGAAAGGGTAGTGAGTGGTGGGATGAAGAAGTAAGATTATTAGTGAAAGAGAAGAGAGAGGCATTTGGACGATTTTTGCAGGGAAAAAATGCAATTGAGTGGGAGATGTATAAAAGTAGAAATGGAAAAGGTGAGAACAATGTAAGTAATGGGAGTGGGGGAGGAATGGGATGTATTTAGGGAATCAGTGATGGATTGCGCAAAAGATGCTTGTGGCATAAGAAGCGTGGGAGGTGGGTTGATTAGAAAGGGTAGTGAGTGGTGGGATGAAGCAGTAAGATTATTAGTGAAAGAGAAGAGAGAGGCATTTGGACGATTTTTGCAGGGAAAAAATGCAATTGAGTGGGAGATGTAAAAAAGAAAGAGACAGGAGGTCAAGAGAAAGGTGCAAGAGGTGAAAAAAGGGCAAATGAGAGTTGGGGTGAGAGAGTATCATTAAATTTTAGGGAGAATAAAAAGATGTTCTGGAAGGAGGTAAATAAAGAGCGTAAGACAAGGGAGCAAATGGGAACTTCAGTGAAGGGCGCAAATGGGGAGGTGATAACAAGTTGTGGTGATGTGAGAAGGAGATGGAGTGAGTATTTTGAAGGTTTGTTGAATGTGTTTGATGGTAGAGTGGCAGATATAGGGTGTTTTGGTCGAGGTGGTGTACAAAGTGAGAGGGTTAGGGAAAATGATTTGGTAAACAGAGTAGAGGTAGTAAAAGCTTTGCGGAAGATGAAAGCCGGCAAGGCAGCAGGTTTGGATGGTATTGCAGTGGAATTTATTAAAAAGGGGGGGTGACTGTATTATTGACTGGTTGGTAAGATTATTTAATGAATTTATGACTCATGGTGAGGTGCCTGAGGATTTGCGAAATGCGTGCATAGTGCCATCGTACAAAGGCAAAGGGGATAAGAGTGAGTGCTCAAATTTCAGAGGTATAAGTTTTTTGAGTATTCCTGGTAAATTATATGGGAGGGTATTGATTGAGAGGGTGAAGGCATGTACAGAGCATCAGATTGGGGAAGAGCAGTGTGGTTTCAGAAGTGGTAGAGGATGTGTGGATCAGGTGTTTGTTTTGAAGAATGTATGTGAGAAATATTTAGAAAAGCAAATGGATTTGTATGTAGCATTTATGGATCTGGAGAAGGCATATGATAGAGTTGATAGAGATGCTGTGTGGAAGGTATTAAGAATATATGGTGTGGGAGGCAAGTTGTTAGAAGCAGACAAAAGTTTTTATCGAGGATGTAAGGCATGTGTACGTGTAGGAAGAGAGGAAAGTGATTGGTTCTTAGTGAATGTAGGTTTGCGGCAGGGGTGTGTGATGTCTCCATGGTTGTTTAATTTGTTTATGGATGGGGTTGTTAGGGAGGTGAATGGAAGAGTTTTGGAAAGAGGGCAAGTATCAAGTCTGTTGTGGATGAGAGAGCATGGGAAATGAGTCAGTTGTTGTTCGCTGATAATACAGCGCTGGTGGCTGATTCATGTGAGAAACTGCAGAAGCTGGTGACTGAGTTTGGTAAAGTGTGTGGAAGAAGAAAGTTAAGAGTAAATGTGAATAAGAGGAAGGTTATTAGGTACAGTAGGGTTAAGGGTCAAGTCAATTGGGAGGTAAGTTTGAATGGAGAAAAACTGGAGGAAGTAAAGTGTTTTAGATATCTTGGAGTGGATCTGGCAGCGGATGGAACCATGGAAGCGGAAGTGGATCATACGGTGGGGGAGGGGGCGAAAATCCTGGGAGCCTTGAAGAATGTGTGGAAGTCGAGAACATTATCTCGGAAAACAAAAATGGGTATGTTTGAAGGAATAGTGGTTCCAACAATGTTGTATGGTTGCGAGGCGTGGGCTATGAATAGAGTTGTGCGCAGGAGGGTGGATGTGCTGGAAATGAGATGTTTGAGGACAATGTGTGGTGTGAGGTGGTTTCATCGAGTAAGTAACGTAAGGGTAAGAGAGATGTATGGAAATTAAAAGATCGTGGTTGAGAGAGCAGAGGAGGGTGTTTTGAAATGGTTGGGGCACATGGATAGAATGAGTGAGGAAAGATTGACCACGAGGATGTATTTGTCGGAGGTGGAGGGAACGAGTAGAAGTGTGAGACCAAATTGGAGGTGGAAAGATAGAGTGAAAAAGATTTTGAGTGATCGGGGCCTGAACATGCAGGAGGGTGAAAGGAGGGCAAGGAATAGAGTGAATTGGATCGATGTGGTATACCGGGGTTGACGTGCTGTCAGTGGATTGAATCAAGGCATGTGAAGCGTCTGGGGTAAACCATGAAAGCTGTGTAGGTATGTATATTTGCGTGTGTGGACGTATGTATATACATGTGTATGGGGGGGTTGGGCCATTTCTTTCGTCTGTTTCCTTGCGCTACCTCGCAAACGCGGGAGACAGCGACAAAGCAAAAAAAAAAAAAAAGAAAAATGAGAGGGGAGGATTTCCAGCCCCCCGCTCCCTTCCCTTTTAGTCGCCTTCTACGACACGCAGGGAATACGTGGGAAGTATTCTTTCTCCCCTATCCCCAGGGATAATATATATATATAATCTATATATATATATATTATATTATATATATATTATATTATATATATATATAATAAATAAATATATATATAATATAATATATATATATAATCTATATATATATAAATAATATATATATATCTATATATATATATATAATCTATATATATATAAAATATATATATATAAAATATATATATATAATATATATTATATATAATATATAAATATATATAATATATATAATATATTATATATATAATATATATAATATATATTATATATTTATATATATATATAAATATAAATATATATAATATATAAATATATATAATATATTATCCTTGGGGTAATTAGGTACAGTAGGGTTGAGGGTCAAGTCAATTGGGAGGTGAGTTTGAATGGAGAAAAACTGGAGGAAGTAAAGTGTTTTAGATATCTGGAAGTGGATCTGGCAGCGGATGGAACCATGGAAGCGGAAGTGGATCATACGGTGGGGAGGGGGCGAAAATCCTGGGAGCCTTGAAGAATGTGTGGAAGTCGAGAACATTATCTCGGAAAGCAAAAATGGGTATGTTTGAAGGAATAGTGGTTCCAACAATGTTGTATGGTTGCGAGGCGTGGGCTCCATATGGATAGAGTTGTGCGCAGGAGGATGGATGTGCTGGAAATGAGATGTTTGAGGACAATGTGTGGTGTGAGGTGGTTTGATCGAGTAAATAACGTAAGGGTAAGAGAGATGTATGGAAATTAAAAGATCGTGGTTGAGAGAGCAGAAGAGGTGTCTTGAAATGGTTTGGGCACATGGAGAGAATGAGTGAGGAAAGATTGACCAAGAGGATATATGTGTCGGAGGTGGAGGAACGAGGAGAAGTGTGAGACCAAATTGGAGGTGGAAAGATGGAGTGAAAAAGATTTTGAGTGATCGGGCCTGAACATGCAGGAGGGTGAAAGGAGGGCAAGGAATAGAGTGAATTGGATCGATGTGGTATACCGGGGTTGACGTGCTGTCAGTGGATTGAATCAAGGCATGTGAAGCGTCTGGGGTAAACCATGAAAGCTGTGTAGGTATGTATATTTGCGTGTGTGGACGTATGTATATACATGTGTATGGGGGGGTTGGGCCATTTCTTTCGTCTGTTTCCTTGCGCTACCTCGCAAACGCGGGAGACAGCGACAAAGCAAAAAAAAAAAAAAAGAAAAATGAGAGGGGAGGATTTCCAGCCCCCCGCTCCCTCCCCTTTTAGTCGCCTTCTACGACACGCAGGGAATACGTGGGAAGTATTCTTTCTCCCCTATCCCCAGGGATAATATATATATATATTCTTTTTTCTTTCATACTATTCGCCATTTCCCGCGTTAGCGAGGTAGCATTAAGAACAGAGGACTGGGCCTTTGAGGAATACCTCACCTGGCCCAATTCTCTGTTCCTTCTTTGGAAAATTAAAAAAAAAACGAGAGGGAGGATTTCCAGCCCCCCGCTCCCTTCCCTTTTAGTCGCCTTCTACGACACGCAGGGAATACGTGGGAAGTATTCTTTCTCCCCTATCCCCAGGGATAATATATATATATATTCTTTTTTCTTTTAAACTATTCGCCATTTCCCGCGTTAGCGAGGTAGCATTAAGAACAGAGGACTGGGCCTTTGAGGAATACCTCACCTGGCCCAATTCTCTGTTCCTTCTTTGGAAAATTAAAAAAAAAACGAGAGGGAGGATTTCCAGCCCCCCGCTCCCTCCCCTTTTAGTCGCCTTCTACGACACGCAGGGAATACGTGGGAAGTATTCTTTCACCCAGGGATAATATACATATATACATACATATACACATACACACACACACACACACACACACACACACACACACACACACACATACATATATATACATATGAAAAATATAAGAAACAATTTAGAAACGGAAACTTCTAGCTTGAATGAATGAATGTCACATAATGGTTCAACCTCTGGCTATGGAAAAAAGGAAATGTATAATTTATTTACACAAATGAGAGTTGGGGTGAGAGAGTATCATTAAATTTTAGGGAGAATAAAAAGATGTTCTGGAAGGAGGTAAATAAAGTGCGTAAGACAAGGGAGCAAATGGGAACTTCAGTGAAGGGCGCAAATGGGGAGGTGATAACAAGTAGTGGTGATGTGAGAAGGAGATGGAGTGAGTATTTTGAAGGTTTGTTGAATGTGTTTGATGATAGAGTGGCAGATATAGGGTGTTTTGGTCGAGGTGGTGTGCAAAGTGAGAGGGTTAGGGAAAATGATTTGGTAAACAGAGAAGAGGTAGTGAAAGCTTTGCGGAAGATGAAAGCCGGCAAGGCAGCAGGTTTGGATGGTATTGCAGTGGAATTTATTAAAAAAGGGGGTGACTGTATTGTTGCCTTGTTGGTAAGGTTATTTAATGTATGTATGACTCATGGTGAGGTGCCTGAGGATTGGCGGAATGCGTGCATAGTGCCATTGTACAAAGGCAAAGGGGATAAGAGTGAGTGCTCAAATTACAGAGGTATAAGTTTGTTGAGTATTCCTGGTAAATTATATGGGAGGGTATTGATTGAGAGGGTGAAGGCATGTACAGAGCATCAGATTGGGGAAGAGCAGTGTGGTTTCAGAAGTGGTAGAGGATGTGTGGATCAGGTGTTTGCTTTGAAGAATGTATGTGAGAAATACTTAGAAAAGCAAATGGATTTGTATGTAGCATTTATGGATCTGGAGAAGGCATATGATAGAGTTGATAGAGATGCTCAGTGGAAGGTATTAAGAATATATGGTGTGGGAGGAAAGTTGTTAGAAGCAGTGAAAATTTTTTATCGAGGATGTAAGGCATGTGTACGTGTAGGAAGAGAGGAAAGTGATTGGTTCTCAGTGAATGTAGGTTTGCGGCAGGGGTGTGTGATGTCTCCATGGTTGTTTAATTTGTTTATGGATGGGGTTGTTAGGGAGGTAAATGCAAGAGTTTTGGAAAGAGGGGCAAGTATGAAGTCTGTTGGGGATGAGAGAGCTTGGGAAGTGAGTCAGTTGTTGTTCGCTGATGATACAGCGCTGGTGGCTGATTCATGTGAGAAACTGCAGAAGCTGGTGACTGAGTTTGGTAAAGTGTGTGGAAGAAGAAAGTTAAGAGTAAATGTGAATAAGAGCAAGGTTATTAGGTACAGTAGGGTTGAGGGTCAAGTCAATTGGGAGGTGAGTTTGAATGGAGAAAAACTGGAGGAACTGAAGTGTTTTAGATATCTGGGAGTGGATCTGGCAGCGGATGGAACCATGGAAGCGGAAGTGGATCATAGGGTGGGGGAGGGGGCGAAAATTCTGGGGCCTTGAAGAATGTGTGGAAGTCGAGAACATTATCTCGGAAAGCAAAAATGGGTATGTTTGAAGGAATAGTGGTTCCAACAATGTTGTATGGTTGCGAGGCGTGGGCTCCATATGGATAGAGTTGTGCGCAGGATGATGGATGTGCTGGAAATGAGATGTTTGAGGACAATGTGTGGTGTGAGGTGGTTTGATCGAGTGAGTAACGTAAGGGTAAGAGAGATGTGTGGAAATAAAAAGAGCGTGGTTGAGAGAGCAGAAGAGGGTGTTTTGAAGTGGTTTGGGCACATGGAGAGGATGAGTGAGGAAAGATTGACCAAGAGGACATATGTGTCGGAGGTGGAGGGAACAAGGAGAAGAGGGAGACCAAATTGGAGGTGGAAAGATGGAGTGAAAAAGATTTTGTGTGATCGTTGCCTGAACATGCAGGAGGGTGAAAGGAGGGCAAGGAATAGAGTGAATTGGAGCGATGTGGTATACCGGGGTTGTGGTGCTGTCGGTGGATTGAATCAAGGCATGTGAAGCGTCTGGGGTAAGCTATGGGAAGCTGTGTAGGTATGTATATTTGCGTGTGTGGACGTATGTATATACATGTGTATGGGGGGGTTGGGCCATTTCTTTCGTCTGTTTCCTTGCGCTACCTCGCAAACGCGGGAGACAGCGACAAAGTATAATAAAAAAATATAAAAATAATATATATATATATATATATATATATATATATATATATATATATATATATATATATATATATATATATATATATATATATATATATATATATATATATATATATGTGTGGGTAACTTTAAAATATATCAACGAATGTTAGGAAAATACTGAAGGGATTCGAGAAAATGGATCCAATTATCATATGGATGACTTAAATTTCTTATTTTGTATAGCAGGAAGAAGCGGTACAGTATACATGTAGGTACAACTACAAGGAGAGGAATAATGGATCAACAGATAAAAGAGCGCACTTCCAAAGGCCAGTAGAAAATTTTATTTTATTTTCTGTTGTAATATAATAGTGTTAAACAGACAGTTTTAATTTCCTCAGATAAAGTTAAAGCCAGCCTGAACCATCAACTTTTAAGAAGGAAATCTCAAGTACAAGCTACCCACTAACCATGCACTCACTGGGCACTAGGTGTAGATGATAGGGAGTCAGCTGATGGTGATTTGACTATTGTCTGCCCTTTAATTGATGTATAATGAAGATGCATTTCATGTACTTTGCTATATAAGGTCGTCCATGATGAAGTTTGGCTGTGAAAATAAATCAGATTTTCTCTAGTGGTCACGTTGAGGTAAAGTCGCAGGGATGAGAGACTGAGTCTTGCTTTCCATCTTTTCTTCGGTTTTCCCGATAACTGCAATGTTATCCTCCGTGACACGCTGCGCCAACTGGCTGCGTCAGATTTCCTGCCAACCAGCGGATGGGTAGATCTCCGGCGTATAACGGAAAAGCATAAGTCTTGACGTACACCGTCGATGCACTCTCGTACCTGCCATAGTCAATGTTAACAAACGCTCGTGTGTTGCTAATTGCCTCCACCTGTTATGTCCCTGTCCATTTAGACTCCATAGCTCGACATTGTCCCCAGCTGCCATCTATCAGGACTTGCTGGCCAGGCTCAGAGAAGTGGGTAGTGTACCTTGCTTGTGCTAACTTAACTTTCTGTAAGTACTATTTTTTCGCCTAGGGCACTAAATGTATTAGTCATGCCCTTCACAGTCATTCTGTCAGACAAAAAGGCCTGTGCCATAAAATGTCCTAGAAACTTGACCTGATATGACACCTCAGGCTGGCAGGCATGTTGCAGTAAGTTGAGAAATCATTAAGAACTTGGCCACATTCATCTAAAGATTCTGATCCCGAGCAAGGAATCAAATTATGTTTTTGTTTTCATTTTTCGATAAACTTTCGCAACCTATATCCGCTTCTCCACAGGTCGCACGGGTGGAGGGTAGGATTCATCTACCGCAGTGCCTTGACTGCTTCCCTTACCATGTTGTCTTTCTACCAGTTGAAGAAATACAAGGAAAAGGTTTATAGCCACTCATGAGTAGTTTACGTGGAGTGATTACGATTAAAACAATGAAAACAGATATTCCTTAATGATCTAAATCATCTATTGAAAAATACTGATAAAGAAGAGTTTTGCAAAATCATAAGACGAATATAACAAATCAAAGGAGCATAACTAGCATGTTACAATCCGACTGCACCCTGAGTGCTAATACTTATATCGGAAATATATGTTTCTATATCATTAGTTGGAGTACAATGCTTTAACATATAAATATATATATATATATATATATATATATATATATATATATATATATATATATATATTCTTTTTTCTTTTAAACTATTCGCCATTTCCCGCGTTAGCGAGGTAGCATTAAGAACAGAGGACTGGGCCTTTGAGGGAATACCCTCACCTGGCCCAATTCTCTGTTCCTTCTTTTGGAAAATTAAAAAAAAAAACGAGAGGGGAGGATTTCCAGCCCCCCGCTCCCTCCCCTTTTAGTCGCCTTCTACGACACGCAGGGAATACGTGGGAAGTATTCTTAATCCCCTATCCCCAGGGATAATGGAGATGGAAGTATGGAGTGAAAAATATTTTGAGTGCTTGGGGTGAGGTGTTATCCATTTCACGTTTGGAAATGATTAAGCATAAGATATATACTCTATACATGTACATCAAACAGAATTCAAAAAGATAACATCTTAGCCTCTAGTTGCTGTGTGGGTTACAAAACACAACTGCATTACTTCTTAATCAATACAACAAAGTTGAACCATCATTAGTTCAGAACCAATACCAATGTTTCAAATTTCAAAATAATAATGAACTATACTTCCAATATTAGACTATGTACAAAATATAATTTGGTTATATAATAAAAAAAAGAAAACATCACTGCAAGAGGTGAAATAGCGGGCAAATGAGAGTTGGGGTGAGAGAGTATCATTAAATTTTAGGGAGAATAAAAAGACGTTCTGGAAGGAGGTAAATAAAGTGCGTAAAACAAGGGAACAAATGGAAACATCAGTGAAGGGGGTTAATGGGGAGGTGATAACAAGTAGTGATGATGTGAGGAGATGGAGTGAGAATTTTGAAGGTTTGTTCAATGTGTTTGATGATAGAGTGGCAGATATAGGGTGTTTTGGTCGAGGTGGTATGCAAAGTGAGAGAGTTAGGGAGAATGATTTGGTAAACAGAGAAGAGGTAGTAAAATATATATATATATATATATATATATATATATATATATATATATATATATATATATATATATATATATATATATATATATATATATATATATATATATATATATATATATATATATATATATATATATATATATATATATATATATATATATATATATATATATATATATATATATATATATACATATATATATATATATACATATATATATATATATATATATATATATATATATATATATATATATATATATATATATATATATATATATATATATATATATATATATATATATATATATATATATATATATATATATATATATTTTTTTTTTTTTTTTTTTTTTCATACTATTCGCTATTTCCCGCGATAGCGAGGTAGCGTTAAGAACAGAGGACTGGGCCTTTGAGGGAATATCCTCACCTGGACCTCTTCTCTGTTCCTTCTTTTGGAAAATTAAAAAAAAAAAACGAGAGGGGAGGATTTCCAGCCCCCCGCTCCCTTCCCTTTTAGTCGCCTTCTACGACACGCAGGGAATACGTGGGAGGTATTCTTTCTCCCCTATCCCCAGGGAATATATATATATATATATATATATATATATATATATTTTTTTTTTTTATTATTTTACTTTGTTACTGTCTCCCGCGTTAGCGAGGTAGCGCAAGGAAACATATATATATGTATATATATATATATATATATATATATATATATATATATATATATATATATATATATATATTTTACATTGTCGCTGTCTTCCGCGTTAGCAAGGTGGCGCAAAAAAACAAAAGAAAGAATGACCGAAACCCACCCAAATACACATGTATATACATACACCCAATGATTCATTTCCTCTTCCATGGTCACATCCACTGCCAAATCCACTCCTTGATATCTAAACGCTTCACTTCCTCCAGTTATTCTCCATTCACATTTCAACGTTCAGAGATATATATAAATACGCATGTACATAATTCATACTTGCTGTCTTTATTCATTCCCGTCGCCACCCCGCTACACATCAAATGAAAACCCCCTCCCCCGGCACGCACGCGGGGTAGCGCTAGAAAAAGACGACAAAGGCCACATTCGTTCACACTCAGTCTCTAGCTGTCAAGTATAAAGCACCGAAACCTTAGCTCCCTTTCCACATCCGGGCCCAAAAAAACTTTAAATGGTTTACATCAGACGCTTCTCATGCCCTGGTTCAATCCATTGACAGCACGTCAACCCCGGTATACCACAACGTTCCAATTCACTCTACTCCTTGCACGCTTTTCACCCTCCTACATGTTCAGGCCCCGATCGCTCAAAATCATTTTTACTCCATCCTTCCACCTACAATTTGGTCTCACACTTCTCCTCGTTCCCTCCACCTATGACATGAATATCCTCTTTGTCAATCTTTCCTCATTCTCTCCACGTGACCAAACCATTTCAAAACACCCTCTTTTGCTCTCTCAGCCACACTCATCTATTACCACACATCTCTCTTACCCTTTCATTACTTATTCGATCAAATCACCTCACCCTACATATTGTCCGCAAAAATCTCATTTCCAGAACATCTACCCTCCTAAGCACAACTCTATCTATAGCCCACGCCTCGCAACCATATAATATTGTTTGATCCCCTGTTCCTACAAACCTTCCTATTTTTGCTCTCCAAGATAACTTTCTCGACGTCCATAGATTTTTCAACGCTCCCAGAACTTTCGCCCCCTCCCCCACACTATGACTCACTTCCGCTTCCATGGTTAAATCCTCTCCCAAATGTACTCCCTGATATCTAAACACTTCACTTTCTCCAGTTTTTCTCCGTTCAAACTTACCTCCCAATTGACTTGTCCCTCAACCCTACTGTGCCTAATAACATTGCTCATATTAACTCTCAGCTTTCTTTTTTCACACACTTTACCAAACACAGTCACCAGCTTCTGTAGTTTCTCACTCGAATCAGCCAACAGCTTTGTATATATATATATATATATATATATATATATATATATATATATATATATATATATATATATATATATATATATATATATATATATATATATATATATGTATGGCCCAACCCACCGACAAACACATGTATATACATATACGTCCGCACACGCAAATATACATACCTATACATCTCAATGTACACATATATATACACACACAAACATATACATATATACACATGTACATAATTCATACTGTCTGCCTTTATTCATTCCCATCGCCACCTCACCACATATGGAATAACAACCCCCTCCCCCCTCATGTGTCCGAGGTAGAGCTAGGAAAGACAACAAAGGCCCCATTCGTTCATATTCAGTCTCTATCTGTCATGTAATAATGCACCGAAACCACAGCTCCCTTTCCACATCCAGGCCCCACTGAACTTTCCATGGTTTACCCCAGACGCATCATATGCCCTGGTTCAATCCATTGACAGCACGTCAACCCCGGTATCCCACATAGTTCCAATTCACTCTATTCCTTGCACGCCTTTCACCCTCCTGCATGTTCAGACACCCGATCACTCAAAATCTTTTTCACACCAACTTTCCGCCGCCAATTTGGTTTCCCACTTCTTCTCGTTCCCTCCACCTCTGACACATATATCCTCTTGGTCAATCTTTCCTCACTCATTCTCTCCATGTAACCAAACTATTTCAAAACACCCTCTTCTGCTCTCTCAACGACACTTTCTTTTTATTTCCACACATCTCTCTTACCCTTACATTACTAACTCGATCAAACCACCTCACACCACATATTGTCCTCAAACATCTCATTTCCAGCACATTCACCCTCCTGCGCACAACTCTGTCCATAGCCCACGCTTCGCAGCCATACAACATTCTTGGGACCACTATTCCTTCAAACATACCCAATTTTTCTTTCCGAGATAATGTTCTCGACTTCCAAACATTCTTTAAGGCTCAAAAAATTTTCGCCCCCTCCCCAACCCTATGATTCACTTACGCTTCCATGGTTCCATCCTATGCCAGATCCACTCCTAGATATCTAAAACACTTTACCTCCTCCAGTTTTTCTCCATTCAAACTTACATCCCAATTGACTTGACCCTCAACCCTAGGGTACCTAATAACCTTGCTCTTATTCACATTTACTCTTAACTTTCTTCTTTCACACACTTTACCAAACTCAGTCACCAGCTTCTGCAGTTTCTCACATGAATCAGCCACCAGCGCTGTATCATCAGCGAACAGCAGCTGACTCACTTCCCAAGCTCTCTCATCCACAATACACTGCATACTTGCCCCTCTTTCCAAAACTCTTGCATTCACCTTCCTAAAAACCCCATCCATAAACAAATTAAACAATCATGGAGACATCACACACCCCTGCCGCAAACCTACATTCACTGAGAACCAATCACTTTCCTCTCTTCCTACACGTACACATGCTTCACATCCTCGATAAAAACTTTTCACCGTTTCTAACAACATGCCTCCCACACCATGTATTCTTAATACCTTCCACAGAATATCTCTATCAACTCTATCATATGCCTTCTCCATATCCATAAATGCTACATACAATATCTATTTGCTTTTCTAAGTATTTGTCACATACATTCTTCAAAGTAAACACATGATCCACACATCCTCTACCACTACTGAAACCACATTGCTCTTCCCCAGTGTGATGCTCTGTACATGCCTTCACCCTCTCAATCAATACCCTCCAATATGATTTACCAGGAATACTCAACAAACTTATACCTCTGTAATTTGAGCACTCACTCTTATTCCTTTTGCCTTTGTACAATGGCACTATGCACTCATTCCGCCAATCCTCAGGCACCTCACCATGAGTCATACATCCATTAAATAACCTTACCAACCAGTCAACAATATAGTCACCCCCTTTTTTAATAAATTCCACTGCAATACCATCCAAACCTGCTGCCTTGCCGGCTTTCATCTTCCGCAAAGCTTTTACTACCTCTTCCCTGTTTAGGAAATCATTTTCCCTAACCCTCTCACTTTGCACACCACCTCGACCAAAACACCATATATCTCCCACTCTATCATCAAACACATTCATCAAACCTTCAAAATACTCGCTCCATCTCATTCTCACATCACCACTACTTATCATCACCTCCCCATTTGCCCCCTTCCCTGAAGTTCCCATTTGCTCTCTTGTCTTACGCACTTTATGTACCTCCTTGCAGAACATCTTTTTATTCTCCCTAAAATTTAATGATACTCTCTCACACCAACTCACATTTGCTCTCTTTTTTCATCTCTTGCACCTTTCTCTTGACCTCCTGCCTCTTTGTTTTATGCATCTTCCACTCATTTGCATTTTTTCCCTGCAAAAATCGTCCAAATGCCTCTCTCTTCTCTTTCACTAATAATCTTACTTCTTCATCCCACCACTCACTACCCTTTCTAATCAACCCACCTCCCACGTTTCTCATGCCACAAGCATCTTTTTCGCAAGCCATCACTGATTCCCTAAATACATCCCATTCCTCCCCCACTCCCCTTACTTCCATTGTTCTCACCTTTTTCCATTCTGTACTCAGTCCCTCCTGGTACTTCCTCACACAAGTCTCCTTCCCAAGCTCACTTACTCTCACTACTCTCCTCACCACAACATTCTCTCTTCTTTTCTGAAAACCCCTATAATTCTTCACCTTCGCCTCCGCAAGATAATGATCAGGCATCCCTCCAGTTGCACCTCTCAGCACATTAACATCCAAAAGTCTCTCTTTCGCGCGCTTATCAATTAACACATAATCCAATGACGCTCTCTGGCCATCTCTCCTACTTACATATGTATACTTTTGTATATCTCGCTTTTTAAACCAGGTATTCCCAATCACCAGTTCTTTTTCAGCACATAAATCTAGAGGCTCTTCATCATTTCCATTTCCAACACTGAACACCCCATGTATACCAATTATTCCCTCAACTTCCACATTACTCAACTTTGCATTCAAATCACCCATCACTATAACCCGGTCTTGTGCATCAAAACCACTAACACACTCATTCAGTTTTTCCCAAAAAACTAGCCTCTCATGATCTTTCTTTTCATGTCCAGGTGCATATGCACCAATAATCACCCATCTCTCTCCATCAACTTTCAGTTTTACCCATATCAATCTATAATTTACTTTCTTACACTCTATCACATACTCCCACAACTCCTGTTTCAGGAGTAGTGCTCCTCCTTCCCTTGCTCTTGTCCTCTCACTAACCCCTGACTTTACTCCCAAGACATTCACAAACCACTCCTCCCCTTTACCCTTGAGCTTCGTTTCACTTAGAGCCAAAACAGCCAGGCTCCTTTCCTCAAACATACTACCTATCTCTCCTTTTTTCTCATCTTCGTTACATCCACACACATTTAGACACCCCAATCTGAGCCTTCAAGGAGGATAAGCACTTCCCTCGTGACTCCTTCTTCTGTTTCCCCTTTTAGGAAGTTAAATACAAGGAGGGGAGGGTTTCTGGTCCCCCGCTCCCGTCCCCTTTAGTCGCTTTCTACGACACGTGAGGAATGCGTGGGAAGTATTCTTTCTCCCCTATCCTCAGGGATCACTAAAGCAGATAAGGCTAACACTGTTGTAATTTTAGACTAAAGGAACTATCTATCTAAAATGAATGATCTTCTAAATGATAACACAACATATTCTAAACTTAATGAAAATCCCTTAGAAGCAGCATAGAAATGAAGTTGTTGTTGAAAAGTAACATTTCCCTTACCAAAAGTTTGTCATCTTCGTCCCCTTCATTGCCATATATGTATGGACTAATCAAAACACATAAACAGAATTTTCCAGCAAGACGTATAGTGAGTTCAGTAAGCTCTATGACCTATAAATTGTAAAAATGGTTAGTTTCTTTATTAACCCCTTTGTGGGTAAGGTGTCAAACTCTAATATCATGAACAATGTAGATTAAGTCAACAGGCTAAACAATATCAATGTTAATTTTGATTTCAAACTAATTAAATTCGATGTTTCCTCACTTTTCACTAAAGTTCCAGGTGATGACCTTTTACAATATTTATTTGATGCATTGGATGATATTCATTTACCTGTTTCAAAGTCTAATATCATTGAACTGACAAAATTGTGTATAAAAGACTGTGTATTTCAATTTAATGGAGATTATTATGCTCAAAAATTTGGTATGGCAATGGGTAACCCTCTTTCACCTATACTAAGTAGTCTTTATATGGAATTTTTTGAAACAAAATTACTAAAGGATATCTTACCACCTAATGCAATTAGGTTTAAGTATGTAGATGTTCTTTGTGTTTGGCCAACAAATGAAAATTGACAAATATTTCTCCCCTTACTTAACATTTTAGTACCTTCCATCAAATTTACTGTAGAAAATGAAAATAATGGTATGTTACCATTTTTAGATTGCATGATCCATAGGCAAGGAAACAAGTTTAAGTTTAGCATATACAGAAAACACACCAATGTATGCTCATATATCCATTATTACTCATCTCAACATGACAGAGTTAAATTATCATTATTTCAATCTTGTTCCTTAGTGCATTACGTATTTGCAGTCCAGAGTCTATTGATGATGAGTTTGAAAAGATATATTCTATTGGATCTAAGTTAAAGTATCGTAGATCTTTCATTGATAAATCCCTGAAGTTAGCAAAGAAATCATTTTATAGAGTTGAACCCAAACCTCCCATTGACACCAAAAATCTTTTAGTTCTCCCTTTTCATAATAATTTCACTTTGCTTCCCATGCTGCTTAAATCCTTTAATGTAAATTTTGCTTTTAGCAACAATAATACTATAAAGAATATCTTAATCAGGAATTCACCAGAAAATTTTCTTAAGTTGCATCTATAAAGTTCCTTGTGGAAACTGTGATAAATTTTATGTTGGTCAGACTGGTAAGGATCTTTCAGTTAGACTTAAGCAACATAAATATAGTATAAGAACGGGACAAGAATCAAATGCCTTGTTTAATCATGTTAAAAACTATGACCATTGTATTGACTGGAGTAACGCCATCTCAGTTATTAACTCTAACTCTATTTCCAAGAGAAATATCATTGAATCTTCTATTACTAAATACACAAAGAATCATAATCTTAATATAAGTGATGGTCTATACAAATTAGATGAACGCTCGTTGTATGTTTTGGACAATCACATGTTTACCAAATGGCGTCCTAGCTTCGTCTCTTCGATGTATATCAACTGACTGTTATATTTCTCTCTTGTGTCTCCCCTGATGATGTGATTATTAAACGAAAGTGCACTTGGGAACATTTTCGTGTTTCACTTTCCCCGTGGACTCATAGGAATATCTTGATCGCGCAAAATTGTGATCCTTTCCAATATATATATATATATATATATATATATATATATATATATATATATATATATATATATATATATATATATATATATATATCCCTGGGGATGGGGGAGAAAGAAGGCGGCGAAAGGGGAGGTGAACGGGGGGTTAGAAACCCTCCCCTCTTTGTATTTTAATTTTCTAAAAGGAGGAACAGAAGGATTCATGCGGGGAGTGTGAATCCTCTTTGAAGACTCAGACTGGGGTGTCTGAATGTGTGCATGTAATTAAGATGAGAAAAATGGAGAGATAGGTAGCATGTTTCAGGAAAGGAACCTGGAGATCTTGGCTCTGAGTGAAATGAAGCTCAAGGATAAAGGGAAAGCATTGTTTGGAAATGTTGTGGGAGCAAAGTCAGGGTTTGGTGAGAGGAAAAGAGCATAGCAAGGAGTGGCACTACTCCTGAACCCGGAGTTGTGGGAGTATGTGATAGAGCGTAAGAAAGTAAACTCTAGATTGATATTGGTAAAACAGAAAGTGGATGGAGAGAGATGGGTAATTATTGGTGCCTATGCGCTTGGGCTTGAGAAGAAAGACCATGAGAGGCAAGTGTTTTGGGAGCAACTGAGTGTGTTAGCAGCATTGATGCACGAGACCGGGTTATAGTGATGGGTGATTTTAATGCAAAGGTGAGTAATGTGGCAGTTGAGGGAATAATTGGTGCACATGGGGTGTTCAGCGTTGTAAATGGTCAGGGTGATGAGCTTGTAGATTTGAGTTCTGAAAAAGGACTGGTGATTGGGAATACCTGGTTTAAAAAGACAGATATACATAAGTATACTATGTAAGTAGGAGAGATGGCCAGAGAGCGCTAATGGAATACTTGTTAATTGATAGGCGCGTAAAAGAGACTTTCGGATGTTATTGTGCTGAGAGGGGCAACAGGAGGGATATCTGATCATTAGCTTTTAGTGGCGAAGGTGAAGGTATGTAGAGATTCTCAGAAAAGAAAAGAGAATATTATGGTAAATATAGTGTTGAGAGTAAGTGAGCTTGGAAAGGAGACTTGGATAAGGAATTGCCAGGAGAGATTGAGTGCAGATTAAAGGAGGCGAGAGAAAATGACTAAAGAGAGTGAGAGAGGAATGGGATGTATTTAGTGAAGCAGTGGTTGCTTGCGCAAAAGATGCGTGTGACATGAGAAAGGTGGGAGGTAGGCAGATTAGTAAGGGTAGTGAGTGGTATGTTGAAGAAGTAAAATTGTTTTTGAAAGAGAAGAGAGAGAGACATTTGGACGATTTTTGCAGGAAAATAGTGCAAATGAGTGGGAGATGTATTAAGGATATAGGCAAGAGGTTAAGGAAAATATACAAGAGTAGAAAAAGAGGTACATGAGAGCTAGCGTGAGAGAGTATCATTAAATTTTAGGTAGAATAAAAAGGTGTTTTCGAAGTAGGCAAATAAGATGCGTAAGACAAGTGAACAATTAGGAAGATCGGTGAATGGGGCAAATAGGGAGGAAAGAACAAGTAATGGTGAAGTGAGGGGGTGATGGAGTGAACATTTTGAAGGTTTGTTGAGTGTTTGATTATAGAGTGGCAGATATAGGGTGTTTTGGTCCAGGTGGTGTGCGAAGTGAGAAGGTCAGGGAGAATGGTTTGGTAAACAGAAAAGAGGTAGTAAAAGCTTTGCAGAAGATGAAAGCTGGCAAGGCAATGGATTTGGATGGTATTGTTGTGGAATTTATCAAAAAAGGGTGACTCTGCTGTTGACTGGTTGGTAAGGATATTCAATGTATGATTCATGGTGAAGTGCCTGAGGATTGGCGGAATGCATGCATAGTACCATTATACAAAGGTAAAGGGAATGAAGGTGAGTGCTCAAATTACAGAGGTATAAGTATGTGAGGAATCCTGTGAAATTCTAAGGGAGGATATTGATTGAGGGGGTCAAAGCATGTACAGAGAATCAGATTAGGGAAGAGCAGTGTTGTTTCAGAAGTAGTAGAGGATGTGTGGATCGAGTGTTTGCTTTGAAGGATGTATGTAAGAAATACTTAGAAAAACAGATGAATTTGTATGTAGTATTTATGGATCTGGAGAAGGCATATGATAGTTAATAGAGATGCTCAGTGAAAGGTATTAAGAGTATATGGTGTGCGAGGTACGTTGCTAGAAGCAGTGAAAAGTTTTTATCAAGGATGTAAGGTATGTGTACGAGTAGAAAGAGAGGAAAGTGATTGGTTCCTAGTGAATATCGGTTTACGGCAGGGGTGCGTGATGCTTGCTTAATTTGTTTATGGATGGGGTTGTTAGGGAGGTGAATGTAAGAGTTTTGCGGAGAGGGGCAAGTATGAAGTCTGTTGTGGATGAGAGGGCTTGGGAAGTGAGTCAGTTGTTGTTCGCTGATGATGCAACGCTGGTTATTGACTAGGGTGAAAAACTGCAAAAGTTGGTGACTGAGTTTGGTAAAGTGTGTGAAAGATGAAAGTTGAGAGTAAATGTGAATAAGAGCGAGATTATTAGGTTCAGTACGATTGAGGGACAAGTAGATTGGGAGGTAAGTTTGAATGGAGAAAAACTGGTGGAAGTGAAGTGCTTTAGATATCTGAGAGTGGATTTGGCAGCGGATGGAACCAGGGAAGCGGAAGTAAGTCACAGGATGGGGGATGGGGCGAAGGTTGTAAAAGCGTTGACGAATGTGTATAAGGTGAAAACGTTATATCGGAGAGGAAAAAAGGGTAAGTTTGAAGGAATAGTGGTTCCAGCAATGTTTTATGGTTGTGAGGCATTGGCTATAGATACGGTTGTACGGAGAAGGGATGGACGTGTTAGAAATGAGATGTTTGAGGACAATATGTGGTGTGAGGTGGTTTGATCGAGTAAGTAATGAAAGGGTAGGAGAGATGTGTGATAATAAAAAGAGTGTGGTTGAGATAGCAGAAGAAGGTGTGTTGAAATCGTTTGGACAAATGGAGAGAATGATTGAGGGAAGATTGAAAACGAGGATGTATGTATCAGAGGTGGAGGAAACGAGGAGAAGTGAGACTAAACTGGAGGTGGAAGGATGGAGTGAAAAAGATTGAGAGCGATCGGGGCCATAATATACAGAAGGGTGAAAGGCATTCACGGTATAGAGTAAATTGGAACGACGTGGTATACCGGGGTATACTGTGGTAAATCATGGAAAGTTTTGTGGGGCATAATGGGGAAAAGGAGATGTGGTTTCGGTGCATTACACATCACAGCTACAGACTAAGTTTGAACAAATGTGGCCTTTACTGTCTTTTCCTAGCTCTACCACACACGCACGCAGGGGGAGGGGATGCCATTTCGTGTGGCGGGGTGGCGGCGAGAATGGATGAAGGCAGCATGAATGAATATGTACATGTGTATATATGTATATACCTGTGTATGTATATGTATGTATACGTTGAAATGTATAGGTATGTATATGTGCGTGTGTGGGCGTTTATGTATATACATGTGTTTGTGGGTGGGTTGGGCCATTATTTCGTCTGTTTCCTTGTGCTACGTCGCTAACGCGGGAGACAGCGACAACGTATAATAAATAGAATGAACAGAATATCTATTATCATTATCATGCATAATTGCTGTTTCCTGCGTTAGCGAGGCAGCGCTAGGAAACAGATCATCCACTCATATACACATAAATGTACATAAACGCCTATATTCGCACATATACACACATAAACGTACACAGATATACACATATATACAAATGTACATATTCATACTTGATTTTATTCATACATTCCATGCGCTACCTCGCCCCACAGGAAACAGCATTGCTACCCCCTGCTTCAGTGAGGTTGAGCCAGGAAAACAGAAAAAGAGAAAAAATAGGGCACATTCGCTCACACTCAGTCTCTAGCTGCCATGTGTAATTCACGGAAACCACAGTTCCCTATCCACATCCAGGCTCAACAGACCTGTCCATAGTTTACTGCAAACGCTTCACATGCCCTGGTTCAGTCCAATGACAGCGCGTCGACCCCGGTATACCACATCATTCCAATTACTCTATTCTTTGCACGCCCTTCACCCTCCTCTTTGTAAAAGCCCCGGTCGCTCAAAATCTTTTTCACTTCATCTTTTCATCTCCAATTTCGTCTCCCTCTTTTCCCTTTTTCATCCAGCTCTGACACATATATCCTCTTTGTCAGTCTTTCCTCACTAATTCTCCCCATATGTCCAAACATTTCAACACGCCCTCTTCTGCTCTTTCAACCTTACTCTATTTATTTCCACACGTCTCTCTTACCCTTTCATTATTTCCTCGATCAAAGCACTTCACACAACATATTATCCTTAAACATTTCATTTCTAAAACATCCACCCTCCTCCGTGCAGCCCTATTTATAGCCCATGCAACGCAACCATATAACATTCTTGGAACTACTATTCCTTCAAACATCCCCATTTTTGCCCTCCGAGATAACGTTCTCTCCTTCCACACATTCTTCATCGCTCGTAGAACCTTCGCTTCCTCTCCCACCCTGTGACTCATTTCCGCTTCCATGGCTCCATCCGATGATAAATCCACTCCCAGATATCAAACACTTCACTTCCTCAAATTTTTCTCCATTCAAACTTACATCCCAGTGAACTAGTCCCTCAACCCTACCGAACCTAATTGCCTGGGTCTCATTCGCATTTGCGCTCAACTCTCTTCTTTCACACACTTTTCCGAACTTAGTCACCAACTTTTGCAGTTTCTCATTCGAATCAGCCACTAGAGCTGTATCATTGGTGAAAGGATCACAATTGAGCGCGTGATCAAGTAAATTCCTACGACTAAAAGGGGAAATGAAACACGATAATTTCCAAGTGCACTTTCGTGTAATAATCACATCATCAGGGTAGATACAAGAAAGAAATATAGCTGTCAATTGATATACAACGAAGAGACGTACCTAGGACGCCATTTGGTAAACAAGTGACTACATGAATGGAGGTTGAGTGCGTACAAGACTGGCAACAAGCGTATCATAAACTTATCATGTGGACAAGAAGGGGAACTGTTTACAAATTTTAACATAATAAAACCATCCAATTTGTATTGACCATCACTCATATCAAAGTTACAATTCTTTCTGTATTCAGTAATAGAAGATTCAACGATATTTCTCGTGGTACTGGAGTTGGAGTCTATAACGGAGATGGCATTACTACAGTCAATAAAATTATCATAATTAAACATGATTAAACAAGGCATTTGGTTCTTGTCCTGTTCTTATAATATATGAATGCTGTTTCAGTCTATCAGAAAGATCCTTACCAGTCTGCCCAACATAAAACTTATCACAATTTCTACATGGCACTTTGGAGATGCACCCAGGAGAATTTTCTGGTGAGTTCCTGATTAAGATATTATCTATATCATTATTGTTGCTGAAGGCAACATTTACATTATTAAAAAATATGGGAATTAAAGTAGAATTATTACTATAAGGGAGAACAAAAAGATCCATGATATCAAGGGGAGGTTTGGGTTTGATTCTATAAAATAATAGCTTTGCCAACTTGAAGGATTTACCAATGAAAGATCTAGAATACTTTATCTTGGATTCAATGGAATATATCTTCTCAAACCAATCATCACTAAACTCTGGACTGTAAATCCGTAATGCCCTAAGGAACATAGACTGGAATGATGACAGTTTAACTCTGTCATGTTGAGCAGAGTAATTATGGATATGTGAGCATACTTTGGTAAGTTATCTGTATATGCTAAATTTAAACTTGTTTCCATCCCTATGGCTCATACAATATAGAAATGATAACATACCATTATTTTCATTTTCTACACTAAATATGATGGAAAGAACTAAATTGTTAAGTAAGGGGAGTAATGTTTGTAAGTCTTCATTTGTTCGTTAAACACAAAGAACATCATCCACATACCTAAACCAAATTGCATTGGAAGGTAAGATATTCTTTAGTAATTTTGTTTCTAAGAATTTCATATAAAAAATACTTAATACAAGTGAAAGAGGGTTATGCACTGCCATACCGAATTTTTGAGCATAATATTTATACACAATCTTATCACCAATAAAAACAGACTTTGAAAAAGATAAATGAATATCTTCCAAAACATCAAATAAATATTCTAAGAGGTCATCAATGGAACTTTTGTGAACAGAGATGAAACATCAACGTTAACCAGTTTGAGATCAAAATTAACATTTGTATCACTAAGCTTGTTAACTAAATCTACATTGTTCATGATATTAGAATTTCATATCTTTCCCACTAATGGGGATAATAAAGAAACATACTACTTTGACAATTTATATGTGTTGGAGCCCCCTAAACTCACTATGGGACTTGCTGGAATGATCTACATATTACTATAGCAGATAAGGCTAAAGCAGTTGTAGTTATGGACAAAAGTAATTATTCATCTAAAATGAATGATCTTTTAAGTGATGACACAACCTACTTCAAACTCAATAAGAATCCCGTAGAAGTAGGTGATTCTCATTTCAACAAAGAACTGAATTTGTTGTTGAAAGGTAATGGTTCTCTAAACAAAAGTTTGTCATCTTTGTCCCCTTCATTGCCATATATGTATGGACTTATCAAAACATATAAGCCAAATTTTTGCTGCAAGACCTATAGTGAGTTCAGTGGGCTCCATCAAATATAAACTGTCAAAATTGTTCGTTTCTTTATTAAGTCCATTATTGGGTAAGGTATCTAATTCTAATATCATGAACAATGTAGATCTAGTTAACAAGCTTAATAATATAAATGTTAATTTTGATTTCAAACTGGTTAGCTTTGACATTTCATCTCTATTTACAAAAGTTGCAGTTGTTGACCTCTTAGAATATCTATGTAATGTTTTGGATGATGTTACTTTATCTGCTTCAAAGTCTGTTTATATTCAATTAATAAAATAGTATATAAAAGACTCTGTATTTCAGTTTAATGGAGAATGTGATGCTCAAAAATTTGGTACAGCAATAGGTTACCCTCTTTCACATGCATTAAGTAATCTTTATATGGAATTCTTTGAAACAAATTACTACAGGACATCTTAACTTCTAAAGCAATTTGATGTGGGTATGTAGATGTCGCTCTCTATGTTTGGCTAAGAAATGAAAATTTACGAACATTTCTCCCCTTACCTTCAGCCAAATTCAGTGGTCAAAATTGTTAGTTTTGAAAATAATGGTGATTTTCCATTTCTAGATTGCATGGGCCACAGGAATGGAAAAAGTTTAAGTTTAGCATGTACACAAACCCCACTAATGTATGCTCATATACCCATTATTCCTCAGCTCAACATGACAGATTAAATTGTCATCATTCCAGTCTATGTTTTTTAGGGCATTACGTATTTTGCAGTCCAGAGTTTATTTATGAAGAGTTTGAGAAGATATATTCTATTGGATTCAAGTTCAGGTATCCTAGATCTTTCATTAATAAATCCTTTACTTTAGTAAGGAAATTCTTCTATAGAGCTGAACTCAAACATCCCCTGACACAGAGAACCTTTTAATTCTCCCTTATGATAATAATCTTACTTTACTTCCCATGTTGCTTAAATCCTTTAATCAAAATATTTCCTTCAGCTACAGTAATACTATAAAGAATATCTAAATCAGGAACTCACAAGAAAGTTCTGCTGGATGCAGGTATAGAGTGCCATGTATTGTGATAAGTTATAAGTTGAGCAGACTGTTAAGGACCTTCTGTTAGACTGAAACAACATAAACATATATTTATTTATTTATTGTCCTTTGTCGCTGTCTCCCGTGTTAGCAAGGTAGCGCAAGGAAACAGACAAAAGAATGGCCCAACGCACCCACATACACATGTATATACATACACGTCCACACACGGAAATATACATACCTATATATTTCGAAGTATACATATATATACACACACAGACATATACATATGTACACATGTACATAATCCATACCGTCTCCCTTTATTAATTCCCATCGCCAACCAGCCAAACATGAAATAACAACCCCCTCCCCCATCATATGCGCGAGGTAGCGCTAGGAAAAACAACAAAGGCCACATTCGTTCACACTCAGTCTCTAGCTGTCATATAGTAATGCACCAAAACCACAGCTCCCTTTCAACATCCAGACCCCACAGAACTTTCCATGGTTTACCCCAGACGCTTCGAATGCCCTGATTCAATACATTGACAGTACGTCGACCCCGGTATACCACATCGTTACAATTCACTCTATTCCTAGCACGCCTTTCACCCTTCTGCATGATCATGTCCCGATCACTCAAAATCTTTTTCACTCCATCTTTCCACCTCCAATTTGGTCTTCCACTTCTCTTCGCTCCCTCCACCTCTGACACATATATCCTCTTGGTCAATCTTTCCTCACTCATTCTCTCCATGCGACCAAACCATTTCAAGACACCCTCTCCTGCTTTCTCAGCCACACTCTTTTTTTTACCCATCACCTTCCTTACCCTATTATTAATTACTCGATCAAAGCACCCCACACCACATATTGTCCTCAAACATCTCATTTCCAGCACATCCACCATCCTCCGCACAACTCTATCTATAGCCCACTCCTCGGAAACATATTACATTGTTGGAACCAATATTCCTTAAAACATACCCATTTTTGTTTTCCAAGATAACGTTCTAAACTTCCAAATATTTTTCAACGCTCCCAGAACTTTCGCCCCCTCCCCCACCCTATGATTCAATTCCGCTTCCATGGCTCCATCTGCTGCCAAATCCACTCCCAGATATCTACAACACTTCACTTCCTCCAGTTTTTCTACATTCAAACTTACCTCCCAATTGACATGTCCTTCTATCCTACCGTACCTAATAACCTTGCTCATATTCATATTTACTCTCAGCTTTCTTCTTTGACACACTTTACCGAACTCAGTCACTAGCCTCTAGCCACTAGAGCTGTATCATCATCGAACAACAAATGACCCACCTGCAAAGCTCTATCATCCACAGTAGAAAGCATACTTGCCCCTCTTTTCTAAACCCTTGCATTCACCTCCCTAACAACCCCACCAATAAACAAATTAAACAACCATGGACACATCACAAACCCCAGCCACCAACCAACATTTACTGAGAAGCAATCACTTTCCTTTCATCCTACTCGTACACATGCCTTACATCCTTGATAAAAACTTTTCACTGCTTCTAACAACTTGCATCCCACACCATATATTCTTAATACCTTCCACATACCATCTCTATCAACTCTATCATATGCCTCCTCCAAATCCATAAATGTTTAAGACAATTCCATTTGCTTTTTTAAGCATTTCTCACATACATTCTTCAGAGCAAACACCTGATCCATACATCCTCTTCCATTTCTGAAACCACACTGATCTTCCCCAATCTGAAGCTCTGTACATGCCTTCACCCTCTTAGTCAATACACTCCCATATAATTTCCCAGGAATACTCAACAGACTTATGCCTATGTAATTTGAGCACTCACTTTCATCCACTTTGCCTTTGTAAAATGGCACTATACAAGCATTCCGCCAATCCTCAGGTACCTCACCACGAGTCATACATACATCGAATAACCTTAACAACCAGTCAACAATACAGTCACCCCATTTTTTACAAATTCCACTGCAATACCATCCAAACCTGCTGCCTTGTCAGCTTTCATCATCCGCAAAGCTTTTACTACCTCTTCTCTGTTTACCAAATCATTTTCTCTAACCCTCTCACTTTGCACACCACCTCGACCAAAACACCCTATATCTGCCATTCTATCATCGAACACATTCAACAAACCTTCAAAATACTCACTCATATCCTTCTCACATCACCACTACTTGTTATCACCTCCCCATTTGCCCCCTTCACAGATGTCCCCATTTGTTTCCTTGTCTGACACACTTTATTTACCTCCTTCCAAAACATCTTTTTATTCTCCCCAAAACTTAATGATACTATCTCACCCCAACTCTCATTTGCCCTCATTTTCACCTCTTGCACCTTTCTCTTAAACTTCTGCCTCTTTCTTTAATACATTTTTCAGTAATTTCCATAATTTCCCTGCAAAAATTGTCCAAATGCCTTTCTCTTCTCTTCTACTAACAATCTTACTTCTTCAACCACCACTAACTACCCTTTCGAATCTGGCCACCTCCCACGCCTCTCATGCCACAAGCGTCCTTTGCGCAAGTTTTCCTAAATACAAACCGTTTCTCTCCCACTTCCCTTACGGCCTTTGTTTTTACATTTTTCCATTCTGTATTCACTCTCTCCTCGTACTTCCTCGCATAAGTCTCCTTCCCAAGCTCACTTGCTCTCACCACTCTATTAACCCCAACATTCTCTCTTCTTTTTTGAGAACCTTTACAAATCTTCGAAGACCTTCGCCTTCACAAGATGATTATCAGACGTCCCTCCAGTTGCACCTCTCAGCACATTATCTTCCAAAGTCCCTCTTTCGCGCCTAACAATTAACACGTAATCCAATAACGCTGTAGGCCATCTCTCCTACTTACATACGTATACTTATGTGTGCCTCACTTAATAAACCAAGTATTTGAAATCACCAGTCCTCTTTCAGCACATAAATCTACAAGCTCTTCACCATTTCCATTTACAACACTGAACACCCCATGTGCACCAATTATTCCCCTCAACTGCTACATTACTCACCTTTGC
>NC_092227.1:26870386-26996088 GCF_036320965.1 Panulirus ornatus
TACATATGAAAAATGTAAGAAACAATTTAGAAAACAAACTTTTAGCTTGAAATGAATGAAAAAATGAACGTCACATAATGGTTCAACCTCTGGCTATGGAAAAGGAAATGTACAATTTATTCACACAAACGTCAATAGCGATCCCTTTGTGACAATCAGCACCCTGACCCTGGTCTTAGACTTGACCGGGAAGGGTCATATATATATATATATATATATATATATATATATATATATATATATATATATGTATATAAGGGTCATATATATATATATATATATATATATATATATATATATATATATATACATATATATATATATATATATATATATATACATATATATATATATATATATATATATATATATATATATATATATATATATATATATATATATATATATTATATATATATGTGCGTGTGTGTGCATATATATGTAAACGTTGAGATGTATAGGTATGTATATGTGTGTCTGTGGACGTGTATGTGCATACATGTGTTTGTGGGTTCGGCCATTATTTAATGTTTCCTTGCACTACCTCGCTAAAGCGGGAGAGAGACAAAGTATAATAAGTAGAGAAACAAAAATATATAAATCTATATCTATTTATATATATATCTATATATATTATGCACACATGTATATATATATATATATATATATATATATATATATATATATATATATATATATATATATATATATATATATATATATATATATATATATATATATATATAATTCATACTATCTGCCCTTATTAATTTCCGTCGGCACCCTCCGGACATGATATAACAACCACCTCCTCTAACACACTCGCTCGGTAGCGCTAACAAAAGACAACAAAAGCCACATTCGTTCACACTCAGTCTCTAGCTGTCATTTATACTGCACCAAAACCACAGCTTCCTTTCCATATCAAAGCCCACAAAAATTTCCATGGTTTGCCCCAGACGCTTCATATGCCCTGGTTTAATTCACTGATAGCACGTCGAACGCGGTCTACCACATGGTTCCCATTCACACTATATTTTGCAAGCCTTTCACCCTCTGCATGTTCAGGTCTTGATCACTCAAAATCTTTTTCACTCCATCTTTCCATCTCCAGTTTCGTCTTCCACATCTCCTCATTCCCTCCACCTCTAACACATATCCTCGTTGTCAATCTTTCCTCACTCATTCTCTCAATATGACCAAACCATTTCAAACACCCTCTTCTCCTCTCTCAACCACACTTTTTATTACCAGACATCTCTCTTACCCTTTCATTACTTGCTCGATCAAACAACCTCATAACATATATTGTCTTCAAACATCTCATTTCCAGCACATAAACCCTCCTCCACACAACTCCATCTATAGGCCAAGCCTCCCATCCATATAACATTATTGGAACCACTATCCCTTAAAACATACCCATTTTTGCTTTCCGAGATAATGTTCTCGACTTCCACACGTTCTTCAAGACGTCCAGATCTTTCGTCCCCTCCCCCACCCCAATGATTCACTTCCGCTTCCATGGTTCCATCCGCTGCAAAATCCACTCCCATATATCTAAAACTCCTCACTTCCTTCAGTTTTTGTCCATTCAAACTTACCTCCCAGTTGACTTGCCTCTCAACCCCACTGTACCTAATATCCTTGCTCTTATTCACATTTACTCTCAGCTTTCTTCTTCCACACACTTTACCAAACTCAGTTACCAGCTCCCGAAGTTTCTCACCCGAATCAGCCACCAGCGCTGTATTATCAGCTAACAACAACTGATTCACCTCCCAAGCTCTCTCATCCACAACAGACTGCATACTTCCCCTTCTTTCCAAAACTGTTCCTTTCGCCTCCCTAAAACCCCCATCAATAAACACATTAAACAACCATGGAGACATCACACACCCCTTCCGTAAACCAATATTCACTGAGAACCAATCACTTTCCTCTCTTTCTACACGTACATATGCCTTATATCCTTAATAAAAAGTTTTCACTGCTAACATCTTGCCTCCCCACACCATATATGCTTAATACCTTACGAAAAGCATCTCTATCAACTCTGTTATATGCCTTCTCCAGATCCATAAATGCTACACACAAATCCATTTGGTTTCTAAGTATTTCTCACATACATTCTGCAAAGCAATCACCTGATCCACACATCCCCTACCACTTTTGAAACCACACTGCTCTTCCCCAGTCTGATGCTTTGTACATGCCTTCATCCTCTCAGTCAATACCCTCCCAAAATATTTTCTAGGAATATTCAACAAACTTATACCTCTGTAATCTGATCACTCACTTTTATCCCCTTTGCATTTGTACAATGGCACTATGCAAGTAGTCTGCCAATCCTCAGGCACCTCACCATGAGTCATACATACATTACATAACCTCTCCACGGGGAATATGAAACACGATAAGTTCCCAAGTGCACTATCGTGTAATATTCACAACATCAAGGGAAGCACAAGAGAGATATATAACACTTAGTTGATACACATCGAAAACACGAAGCTAGGAAGCCATTTGGTAAACATGCGATTTTCCTAAACAGAGAACAAGCATTGATAAACTTATAATTTTACAAATTTTATCAGCATTAAAGTTATATAGTTTGCATAATTTGTTACATTAATCTCTTTTCTCTCCCCTGATTTTGTGATTATTACACGAAAGTGCACTTGGGGAATTATCATGTTTCGTTTTCCCCGTGGACTCATAGGAATAACTTGATCATACGCAAAATTGTGATCCTCTCCAATACATACATATATATTTGTATCTACTTATTTTGCTTTATCCCTGTCTCCCGCGTTCGCGAAGTAGCGCAAGGAAACAGACGAAAGAATGGCCCAACCCGCCCACATACACATGTATATACATACACGTCCACACATGCAAATATACATACCTATACATCTCAATGTACACATATATATACACACACAGACATATACATATAAACACATGTACATAATTCATACTGTCTACCTTTATTTGTTCCCATCGCCACCCCGCCACACATGGAATAACAACCCCCTTCCCTATCATGTGTGCGAGGTAGCGCTAGGAAAAGACACCAAAGGCACCATTTGTTCACACTCAGTCTCTAGCTGTCATGTAATAATGCACCGAAACCAAAGCTCCCTTTCCACATCCAGGCCCCACACAAATTTCCATGGTTTACCCCAGACGCTTCACATGCCCAGATTCAATCCATTGACAGCGCGTCGACCCGGTATACCACATCGTTCCAATTCACTCTATTCCTTGCAAGCCTTTCACCCTCCTGCATGTTCAGGCCCCGATCACTCAAAATCTTTTTCACTCCAGCTTTCCACCTAAAATTTGGTCTTCCACTTCTCCTCGTTCCCTCCACCTCTGACACATATATCCTCTTTGTCAATCTTTCCTCACTCATTCTCTCCATGTGACCAAACCATTTCAAAAAACCCTCCTCTGCTCTCAAAAGCACACTCTTTTTATTTCCACACATCTTTCTTACCCTAACATTACTTACTCGATCAAACCACCTCACACCACATATTGTCTTCAAACATATCATTTCCAGCACATCCACCCTCCTGCGCACAACTCTATCCATAGACCACGTCTCGCAACCATACAACATTGTTGGAACCACTATTCCTTCAAAAACACCCATTTTCGCTTACCCAGATAATTTTCTCGACTTCCAAACATTCTTCAAGGCTCCCAGAATTTTCGCCCCCTCCCCCACCCTATGATTCACTTCCACTTCCATGGTTCCATCCGCTGCCAGATCCACTCCCAGATATCTAAAACACTTTACATCCTCCAGTTTTTCTCCATTCAAACTTTCATCCTAATTGACTTGACCTTCAACCCTACTGTACCTAATAACCTTGCTCTTATTCACATTTACTCTTAACTTTCTTCTATCACACAATTAACCAAACTCAGTCACCAGCTTCTGCAGTTTCTCACATGAATCAGCCACCAGCGCTCTATCATCAGCGAACAACAACTGACTCACATCCCAAGCACTCTCATCCACAACAGACTACATACTTGCCCCTCTTTCCAAAACTCTTGCATTCACCTCCCTAACAGCCCCGTCCATAAACAAATTAAACAACCATGGAGACATCAAACACCCCAGCCGCAAACCTACATTCATTGAGAACCAATCACTTTCCTCTCTTCCTACACGTACACATGCCTTACATCCTCGATAAAAACTTTTCACTGCTTCTAACAACTTGCCTCCCACACCACATATTCTTAAAACCTTCAAAAGAGCATCTCTATCAACTCTATCATATGCCTTCTCCAGATCCATAAATGCTACATACAAATCCATTTGCTTTTCTAAGTATTTCTCACATACATTCTTCAAAGCAAACACCTGATCCACACATACTCTACCACTTCTGAAACCACACTGCTCTTCCCCAATCTGATGCTTTGTACATGCCTTCACCCTTTCAATCAATACCCTCCCATATAATTTACCAGAAATACTCAACAAACTTATACCTCTGTAATTTGAGCGCTCACTCTTATCCCCTTTGCCTTTGTACAATGGCACCATGCAAGCATTCCACCAATCCTCAGGCACCTCACCATGAATCATACATACATTGAATAACCTTACCAACCAGTCAACAATACAGTCACCCCCTTTTTTAATAAATTCAACTGCAATACCATCCAAACCTGCTGCCTTGCCGGCTTTCATCTTCCGTAAAGCTTTTACTACCTCTTCTCTTTACCAAATCATTTTCCCTAACATTCTCACTTTGCACACCACCTCGACCAAAACACCCTCTATCTGCCACTCTATCATCAAACACATTCAACAAACCTTCAAAATACTCACTCGATCTCCTTCTCACATCACCACTACTTGTTATCACCTCCCCATTAGCCCCCTTCACTAAAGTTCTCATTTGCTCCCTTGTCTTACGTACTTTATTTACCTCCTTCCAAAACATCTTTTTATTCTCCCTGAAATTTAATGATACTCTCTCACCCCAACTCTCATTTGCCCTCTTTTTCACCTCTTGCACCTTTCTCTTGACCTCCTGCCTCTTTATTTTATACCTCTCCCACTCATTTGCATTTTTTCCCCGCAAAAATCGTCCAAATGCCTCTCTCTTCTCTTTCACTAAGAATCTTAGTTTTTCATCCCACCACTCACTACCTTTTCTAATCAACCCACCTCCCACGCTTCTCATTACTCAAGCATCTTTTGCGCAAGCCATCACTGCTTCCCTAAATACATCCCGTTCCTCCCCCACTCCCCTTACCTCCTTTGTTCTCACCTTTTTCCATTCTGTACTCAATCTCTCCTTCAACTTCCTCACACAAGTCTCCTTCCCAAGCTCACTTACTCTCACCACTCTCTTCACCCCAACATTCTCTCTTCTTTTCTGAATACCCCACAAATCTTCACCTTCGCCTACACAAGATAATGATCAGACATCCCTCCAGTTGCACCTCTCAGCACATTAACATCCAAAAGTCTCTCTTTCGTGCGTCTATCAATTAACACGTAATCCAATAACGCTCTCTGGCCATCTCTCCTACTTACATATGTATACTTATGTATATCTCGATTTCTAAACCAGGTATTCCCAATCACCAGTCCTCTTTCAGCACATAAATCTACAAGCTCTTCACCATTTCCATTTATAACACTGAACATTCCATGCATACCAATTACTCCCTCAACTGCCACATTACTTACCTTTGCATTCAGATCACCCATCACTATAACCTGGTCTTGTGCATCAAAACCACTAACACACTCATTCAGCTGCTCCCAAAACACTTGCCTCTCATGATCTTTCTTCTCATGCCCAGGTGCATATGCACCAATAATCACCCATCTCTCTCCATCAACTTTCAGTTTTACCCGTATCAATCTGGAATTTACTTTCTTACACTCTATCACATACTCCCACAGCTCCTGATTCAGGAGTAATGCTACTCCTTCCCTTGCTCTTGTCCTCTCACTAACCCCTGACATTACTCCAAAGACATTCCCAAACCACTCTTCCCCTTTTACCCTTGAGCTTCGTTTCACTCAGAGCCAAAACATCCAGGTTCTTTTCCTCAAGCATACTACCTATATCTTTTTTTTTCTCATCTTGGTTACATCCACACACATTTAGACATCCCAGTCTGTGCCTTCGAGGAGGATGACCACTCCTCGCGTGACTTCTTCTACTGTTTCCCCTTTTAGAAAGTCAAAATACAAGGAGGGGAGGGTTTCTGGCCCCCCGCTCCTGTCCCCTTTAGTCGCCTTATACGACACTTGAGGAATGCGTGGGAAGTATTCTTTCTCCCCTACCCCCAGGGATATATATATATTATCCCTGAGGATAGGGGAGAAAGAATACTTCCCACGTATTCCCTGCGTGTCGTAGAAGGCGACTAAAAGGGAAGGGAGCGGGGGGGCTGGAAATCCTCCCGTCTCGTTTCTTTCTAATTTTCCAAAAGAAGGGACAGAGAAGGGGGCCAGGTGGGGATATTCCTTCAGAGGTCCAATCCTCTGTTGTTAACGCAACCTCGCTCATGCGGGAGATGGCAAATAGTTAAAAAGAGAAAAAAAACATATATATATATATATATATACATATATTTTTTTTTTTTTTTTTTTTTTTTTTATACTTTGTCGCTGTCTCCCGCGTTTGCGAGGTAGCGCAAGGAAACAGACGAAAGAAATGGCCCAACCCCCCCCCCCCATACACATGTACATACACACGTCCACACACGCAAATATACATACCTACACAGCTTTCCATGGTTTACCCCAGACGCTTCACATGCCTTGATTCAATCCACTGACAGCACGTCAACCCCTGTATACCACATGACTCCAATTCACTCTATTCCTTGCCCTCCTTTCACCCTCCTGCATGTTCAGGCCCCGATCACACAAAATCTTTTTCACTCCATCTTTCCACCTCCAATTTGGTCTCCCTCTTCTCCTCGTTCCCTCCACCTCCGACACATATATCCTCTTGGTCAATCTCTCCTCACTCATTCTCTCCATGTGCCCAAACCATTTCAAAACACCCTCTTCTGCTCTCTCAACCACGCTCTTTTTATTTCCACACATCTCTCTTACCCTTACGTTACTTACTCGATCAAACCACCTCACACCACACATTGTCCTCAAACATCTCATTTCCAGCACATCCATCCTCCTGCGCACATCTCTATCCATAGCCCACGCCTCGCAACCATACAACATTGTTGGAACCACTATTCCCTCAAACATACCCATTTTCGCTTTCCGAGATAATGTTCTCGACTTCCACACATTTTTCAAGGCTCCCAAAATTTTCGCCCCCTCCCCCACCCTATGATCCACTTCCGCTTCCATGGTTCCATCCGCTGACAGATCCACTCCCAGATATCTAAAACACTTCACTTCCTCCAGTTTTTCTCCATTCAAACTCACCTCCCAATTGACTTGACCCTCACCCCTACTGTACCTAATAACCTTGCTCTTATTCACATTTACTCTCAACTTTCTTCTTCCACACACTTTACCAAACTCAGTCACCAGCTTCTGCAGTTTCTCACATGAATCAGCCACCACCGCTGTATCATCAGCGAACAACAACTGACTCACTTCCCAAGCTCTCTCATCCCCAACAGACTTCATACTTGCCCCTCTTTCCAGGACTCTTGCATTTACCTCCCTTACAACCCCATCCATAAACAAATTAAACAACCATGGAGACATCACACACCCCTGCCGCAAACCTACATTCACTGAGAACCAATCACTTTCCTCTCTTCCTACACGTACACATGCCTTACATCCTCGATAAAAACTTTTCACTGCTTCTAACAACTTGCCTCCCACACCATATATTCTTAATACCTTCCACAGAGCATCTCTATCAACTCTATCATATGCCTTATCCAGATCCATAAATGCTACATACAAATCCATTTGCTTTTCTAAGTATTTCTCACATACATTCTTCAAAGCAAACACCTGATCCACACATCCTCTACCACTTCTGAAACCGCACTGCTCTTCCCCAATCTGATGCTCTGTACATGCCTTCACCCTCTCAATCAATACCCTCCCATATAATTTACCAGGAATACTCAACAAACTTATACCTCTGTAATTTGAGCACTCACTCTTATCCCCTTTGCCTTTGTACAATGGCACTATGCACGCATTCCGCCAATCCTCAGGCACCTCACCATGAGTCATACATACATTAAATAACCTTACCAACCAGTCAACAATACAGTCACCCCCTTTTTTAATAAATTCCACTGCAATACCATCCAAACCTGCTGCCTTGCCGGCTTTCATCTTCCGCAAAGCTTTTACTACCTCTTCTCTGTTTACCAAATCATTTTCCCTAACCCTCTCACTTTGCACACCACCTCGACCAAAACACCCTATATCTGCCACTCTGTCATCAGACACATTCAACAAACCTTCAAAATACTCATTCCATCTCCTTCTCACATCACCGCTACTTGTTATCACCTCCCCATTTGCGCCCTTAACTGAAGTTCCCATTTGCTCCCTTGTCTTACGCACCCTATTTACCTCCTTCCAGAACATCTTTTTATTCTCCCTAAAATTTACTGATAGTCTCTCACCCCAACTCTCATTTGCCCTTTTTTTCACCTCTTGCACCTTTCTCTTGACCTCCTGTCTCTTTCTTTTATACTTCTCCCACTCAATTGCATTTTTTCCCTGCAAAAATCGTCCAAATGCCTCTCTCTTCTCTTTCACTAATACTCTTACTTCTTCATCCCACCACTCACTACCCTTTCTAAACAGCCCACCTCCCACTCTTCTCATGCCACAAGCATCTTTTGCGCAATCCATCACTGATTCCCTAAATACATCCCATTCCTCCCCCACTCCCCTTACTTCCATTGTTCTCACCTTTTTCCATTCTGTACACAGTCTCTCCTGGTACTTCCCCACACAGGTCTCCTTCCCAAGCTCACTTACTCTCACCACCTTCTTCACCCCAACATTCACTCCTCTTTTCTGAAAACCCATACTAATCTTCACCTTAGCCTCCACAAGATAATGATCAGACATCCCTCCAGTTGCACCTCTCAACACATTAACATCCAAAAGTCTCTCTTTCGCGCGCCTGTCAATTAACACGTAATCCAATAACGCTCTCTGGCCATCTCTCCTACTTACATAAGTATACTTATGTATATCTCGCTTTTTAAACCAGGTATTCCCAATCATCAGTCCTTTTTCAGCACATAAATCTACAAGCTCTTCACCATTTCCATTTACAACACTGAACACCCCATGCATATATATATACATATATATATATATATATATATATATATATATATATATATATATATATATATATATATATATATATATATATATATATATATATATATATATATATATATATATATATATATATCCTCCCCTCTCGTTTTTTTTTTAATTTTCCAAAAGAAGGAACAGGGAAGGGGGCCAGGTGAGGATTTTCCCTCTAAGGCCCAGTCCTCTGTTCTTAACGCTACCTCGCAAATGCGGGAAATGGCGAATCGTATGAAAAAAAAAAAATATATATATATATATATATATATATATATATATATATATATATATATATATATATTTATATATATATATATATATATATATATATATATATATATATATATATATATATATATATATATATATATATATATATATATATATATATATATATATATATATACATATACATATATATGTATATATATATATATATGTATGGATTACTGAACATTCACGAGGGTGAGAGGCGTGCGAGAAAGGCGTGCATCGGTCGACGTGTTGTCAATGAATTGAACCAGGGCATGTGTAGCGTCTGGGGTAGACCACGAAAAGTTCTGTGGGGCCTGGATGTGGAAAGGGAGCTATGGTTTTGGTGTATTATAACATTATAGCTAGAGACTGAGTGGGAACGAATGTGGCCTTTGTTGTCTTTTCCTAGCGTTACCTCGCAGAGATGAGGGGGAAGGGTGTTGTTTTTTCATGTGTGGCGATTTGGCGATGGGAATGAATCAAGGTAGACGGTATAAATTATGTACATGTATACATATGTATATATCTATGTGTGTATATATGTGTGTATACGTTGAGATGTATAGGTATGTATATTTGCGTGTGTGGACATGTATGTATATACATGTGTATGTGGGTGGGTTGGGCCATTCTTTCGTCTGTTTCCTTGCGCTGCTTCGCTAAAACGGGAGATGGTGACAAAACAAAAAACATGATATATATATATATATATATATATATATATATATATATATATATATATATATATATATATATATATATATATATATATTTTTTTTTTTTTTTTTTTTTCATACTATTCGCCATTTCCCGCGATAGCGAGGTAGCGTTAAGAACAGAGGACTGGGCCTTTGAGGGAATACCCTCACCTGTTCCCCTTCTCTGTTCCTTCTTTTGGAAAATCAAAAAAAAAAAAAAAACAAGAGGGGAGGATTTCCAGAATCCCGCTCCCTTCCCTTTTAGTCGCCTTGTACGACACGCAGGGAATACGTGGGAAGTATTCTTTCTCCCCTATCCCCAGGGATAACATATATATATATATATATATATATATATATATATATATATATATATATATATATATATATATATATATATATATATATCCCTGGGGATAGGGGAGAAAGAATACTTCCCACGTATTCCCTGCGTGTCGTAGAAGGCGACTAGAAGGGAAGGGAGCGGGGGGCTGGAAATCCTCCCCTCTCGGTTTTTTTTAATTTTCCAAAAGATGGGACAGAGAAGGGGGCCAGGTGAGGATATTCCCTCAAAGGTCCAGTCCTCTGTTCTTAACGCAACCTCGCTAATGCGGGAGATGGCGAATAGTATGAAAGAAAGATATATATATATATGTATGGTGGATGGATGTGGTTATGGATGTGGATGTGGATGTGCTGGAAATGAGATGTTTGAGGACAATGTGTGGTTTGAGGTGGTTTGATCGAGTATGTAATGTAGGGGTAAGAAAGATGTGTGGAAATAGAAAGGGCGTGGTTGAGAGAGAAGAAGAGGGTGTTTTGAAATGGTTTGGGCACATGGAGAGAATGAGTGAGGAAAGATTGACCAAAAGGATATATGTCTCGGAGGTGGAGGGAACGAGGAGAGGTGGGAGACCAAATTGGAGGTGGAAAGATGGAGTGAAAAAGATTTTGTGTGATCGGGGCCTGAACATGCAGGAGGGTGAAAGGAGGGCAAAGAATAGCGTGAATTGGATCGATGTGGTATACCGGGGTTGACGTGCTGTCAGTGGATTGAGTCAGGGCATGTGAAGCGTCTGGGGTAAACCATTGAAAGTTGTGTGGGGCCTGGATGTGGAAAGGGAGCTGTGGTTTCGGGCATTATTGCATGACAGCTAGAGACTGAGTGTGAACGAATGGGGCCTTTGTTGTCTTTTCCTAGTGCTACCTCGCACACATGAGGGGGAGGGGGATGGTATTCCATGTGTGGCGAGGTGGCGATGGGAATGAATAAAGGCAGACAGTGTGAATTGTGTGCATGGGTATATATGTATGTGTCTGTGTGTGTATATATATGTTTACGTTGAGATGTATAGGTATGTATATTTGCGTGTGTGGACGTGTATGTATATACATTGTGTATGGGGGTGGGTTGGGCCATTTCTTTCTTCTGTTTTCTTGCGCTACCTCGCAAACGCGGGAGACAGCGACAAAGCAAAAAAAAAAAAAATATGTATATATATATATATATATATATATATATATCATACAGACCTCCAACACCAGGATCGAACCTGGGACCCCTTGTGCAAGAGGCAGGCATGCTAACCGCTAGGCTAAGGGACTGTATAATAGGAAACAACTATTCGAAATACTAAGTACTCGAATACCCTTCGTCTCACAATGGTGAGCAACGGGGTCTATCACTTGTTTCCGAACAGAACACATAGCCAGCTGATAGCGTTTAACGAACCTGACTGTAGAACGCGGAGTTATATGAATACGAATAAAGTGTATATGAAAGCGCACCTTCATAGAAAATACAGACCTCCAACAGCCTAGCGGTTAGCATGCCTGCCTCTTGCACAAGGTGTCCCAGGTTCGATCCTGGCTGTTGGAGGTCTGTATGTTCTATGAAGGTGCGCGTTCATATACACTTTATTCGTATATACATATATGTATATATATATATATACATATATATATATATGTATATATATATATATATATATATATATATATATATATATATATATATATATATATATATATATATATATATATATATTATCCCTGGGGATAAGGGAGAAAGAATACTTCCCACGCAATCCTCACGTGTCGTAGAAGGCGACTAAAGGAGAGGGGAGCGGGGGGCCAGAAACCCTCCCCTCCTTGTATTTCAACTTTCTAAAAGGGGAAACAGAAGAAGGAGTCAAGCGGGGAGTGCTCATCCTCCTCGAAGGCTCAGACTGGGGTGTCTAAATATGTGTGAATGTAACCAAGATGAGAAAAAGGAGAGACAGGTAGTATGTTAGAGGAAAGGAACCTGGGTGTTTTGGCTCTGAGTGAAACGAAGCTCAAGGGTGAAGGGGAAGAGTCGTTTGGGAATGCCTAAGGAGTAAAGTCAGGGGTTAGTGAGAGGACAAGAGCAAGGGAGGGAGTAGAACTACTCCTGAAACAGGAGCTGTGGGAGTATGGGATAGAGTGTAAGAGAGTAAATTCTAGATTGATATGGGTAAAACTGAAAGTTGATGGAGAGAGATGGGTGATTATTGGTGCATATGCACCTGGGCATGAGAAGAAAGATCATGAGGCAAGTGTTTTTGGAGCACCTGAATGAGTGTGTTCGTGGTTTTGGTGCACAAGACCGGGTTATAGTGAAGAGTGATTTGAATGCACAGGTGAGTAATGTGGCAGTTGAGGGAATAATTGGTATACATTGGGTATTCAGTGTTGTAAATGGAAATGGTGAAGAGCTTTTAGATTTATGTGCTGAAAAAGGACTGGTGATTGGGAATACCTGGTTTAAAAAGCGAGATGTACATAAGTATTCTTATTTAAATAGGAGAGATGGCCAGAGAGCGTTATTGAATTACGTGTTAATTGACAGGTGCGCGAAAGAGAGACTTTTGGATGTTAACGTGCCAAGAGGTACAACTGGAGGGATGTCTGATCATCATCTTGTTGGATCGAAGGTGAAGATTTGTAGGGGTTTTCAGAAAAGAAGAAAGACTATTGGGGTGAAAAAGAGTGGTAAGAGTAAGTGAGCTTGGGAAGGAGACTTGTGTGAGGAAGTATCAGGAGAGACTGAGTACAGAATGGAAAAAGGTGAGAAAAATGGGGGTAAGGGGAATGGGGGAGGAATGGGATGTATTTAGGGAAGCAGTGATGGCTTGCACAAAGGATGCTTGTGGAATAAGAAGCGTGGGAGGTGGGTTGATTAGAAAGGGTGGTGAGTGGTGGGATGAAGAAGTATAAGTAAGATTATTAGTGAAAGAGAAGAGAGAGGCATTTGGACGATTTTTGCAGGAAAAATGCAAATGAGTGGGAGATGTATAAAAGAAAGAGGCAGGAGGTCAAGAGAAAGGTGCAAGAGGTGAAAAAGAGGGCAAATGAGAGTTGGGGTGAGAGAGTATCATTAAATTTTAGGGAGAATAAAAAGATGTTTTGGAAGGAGGTAAATAAAGTGCGTACGACAAGGGAGCAAATGGGACCTTCAGTGAAGGGGGCTAATGGGGAGGTGATAACAAGTAGTGGTGATGTGAGAAGGAGATGGAGTGAGTATTTTGAAGGTTTGATGAATGTGTTTGATGATAGAGTGGCAGATATAGGATGTTTTGGTCAAGGTGGTGTGCAAAGTGAGAGGGTTAGGGAAAATGATTTGGTAAACAGAGAAGAGGTAGTAAAAGCTTTGCAGAATATGAAAGCCGGTAAGGAACCAGGTTTGGATGGTATTGCAGTGGAATTTATTAAAAAAGGGGGTGACTGTATTGTTGACTGGTTGGAAAGGTTATTTAGTGTATGTATGATTCATATTAAGGTGCCTGAGGATTGGCGGAATGCTTGCATAGTACCATTGTAAAAAGGCAAAGGGGATAAGGGTGAGTGCTCAAATTACAGAGGTATAAGTTTTTTGAGTATTCCTAGAAAATTATATGGGAGGGTATTGACTGAGTGTGTGAAGGCATGTACAGAGCATCAGATTGGGGAAAAGCAGTGTGGTTTCAGAAGTGGTAGAGGATGTGTGGATAAAGTGTTTGCTTTGAAGAATGTATGCGAGAAATACTTAGAAAAGCTAACGGATTTGTATGTAGCATTTTTGGATCTGGAGAAGGCATATGATAGAGTTGATAGAGATGCTCTGTGGAAGGTATTAAGAATATATGATGTAGGAGGCAAGTTGGTAGAAGCAGTGAAAAGTTTTTATCGAGGATGTAAGGCACGTGTACGTGTAGGAAGAGAGGAGAGTGATTGGTTCTCAGTGAATGTATGTTTGGGGCAGGGGTGTGTGATGTCTCCATGGCTGTTTAATTTGTTTATGGATGGGGTTGTTAGGGAGGTGAATGCAAAAGTTTTGGAAAGAGGGGCAAGTATGTAGTCTGTTATGGATGAGAGAGCTTGGGAAGTGAGTCAGTTGTTGTTCGCTGATGATACAGCGCTGGTGGCTGATTCATGTGAGAAACTGCAGATGCTGGTGACTGAGTTTGGTAAAGCGTGTGAGAGAAGAAAGTTAATAGTAAATGTGGATAAGAGCAAGGTTAATAGGTACAGTAGGGTTGAGGGTCAAGTCAATTGTGAGGTAAGTTTGAATGGAGAAAAACTGGATGAAGTAAAGTGTTTTAGATATCTGGGAGTGGATCTGGCAGCGGATGGAACCATGGAAGCGGAAGTGAATCATAGGGTGGGGGAGGGGGCGAAAATCCTGGGAGCCTTGAAGAATGTTTGGAAGTCGAGAACATTATCTCGGAAAGCAAAAATGTGTATGTTAGAAGGAATAGTGGTTTCAACAATGTTGTATTGTTGCGAGGCGTGGGCTATGGATAGAGTTGTGCGCATGAGGGTGGATGTGCTGGAAATGAGATGTTTGAGGGCAATATGTGGTGTGAGGTGGTTTGATCGAGTAAGTAATGTAAGGGTAAGAGAGATGTGTGGAAATAGAAAAAAGTGTGGTTGAGAGAGCAGAAGAGGGTGTTTTAAAATAGTTTGGTCACATGGAGAGAATGAGTGAGGAAAGATTGACGAAGAGGATATATGTATCAGACGTGGAGGGAACGAGGAGAAGTGGGAGACCATATTGGAGGTGGAAATATGGAGTGAAAAAGATACTGAGTGATCGGGGCCTGAACATGCAGGAGGGTGAAAAGCTTGCAAGGAATAGAGTGAATTGGAACTATGTGGTTTACCGGGGTCGACGTGCTGTCAATGGATTGAACCAGGGTATGTGAAGCGTCTGGGGTAAACCATGGAAAGTTTTATGATGCGTGAATGTGGAAAGGGAGCTGTGGTATCGCTGCATTACTACATGACAGCTAGAGACTGAGTGTGAACAAATGTGGCCTTTGTTGTCTTTTCCTAGCGCTGACTCGCACACATGAGGGGGGAGAGGGTTGTTATTCCATGTGTGGCGAGTTGGCGATGGAAATAAGTAAAGGCAGACAGTATGAATTATGTACATGTGTATAGATGTATATGTCTGTGTGTGTATATTTAGGTGTACAAGGAGATGTATAGGTATATATATATTTGCGTGTGTGGACGTGTATGTATATACATGTGTATGTGGGTGGGTTGGGCCATTCTTTCGTCTGTTTCCTTGCGCTACCTCGCTAACGCGGGAGACAGCGAAAAATCAAAAGATAAATAAAAAAAGAAATATATATATATATATATATATATATATATATATATATATATATATATATATATATATATATATATATATATATATATATATATATATATGTATATGTAAATATATATATATATATATATATATATATATATATATATATATATATATATATATATATATATATATATATATATATATATATATATATATATATATATAGTAAAAAGATGTTTTGGAAGGTGGCAAATAAAGGATATGAATCATGAAAACAAATAAGAATATCTCTTAAGGGAGGTAATGGGGAGGTAATAACAAATAGCGGTGATGTGTGAAGGAGATGTAGTGAGTATTTTGAAGGTTTGTTGAATGTTTCAAATGATAGAGTCGCAGATATCTTGTGTTTTGATTGCAAAGTGAGAGGGTTTGGGAAAATGATTTGGTAAACTGAGAAGAGGTAGTGAGAGATTTGCTGAAGATGAAAGCCGGGAAGGCAGTAGGTTTGGATGGTATTGCAGTGGAAATCATTAAGAAAGGGGGTGAATGTGTTGTTGACTGGTTGGTAAGGATATTTAATGTATGTATAACTCATAGTGAGGTGCCTGAGGATTGGCGGAATCCATGCATATTGCCACTATACAAAGGAAAAGGAGATAAAGGTGAGTGCTCAAATTACTGAAGTATAAGTTTGATGAATATTTCTGGGAAATTATATGGGAGGGTATTGATTGAGAGGGTGAATGTATGTATTCAGCATCAGATTGGGGAAGAGTAGTGTGGTTTCAGAAGTGGTAGAGGATGGTTTGCTTTGAAGATTGTATGTGAGAAATACTTAGAAAAACAAATTTATTTGTATGTAGCATTTATGGATCCGGAGAAGGCATATGATAGAGTTGATAGAGATGCTCTGTGGAAGGTATTAAGAATATATGGTGTGGGAGGCAAGTTGGTAGAAGAATTGAAAAGTTTTTATCTAGGATGTAAGGACTGTGTACGAGTAGGAAGAGAGGAAAGTGATTGGTTCTCAGTGAATGTCAGTTTGCGGTAGGGGTGTGTGCTGTCTCCATGGTTGTTAATTTGTTTATGGATGGGAGTATTAGGGAGGTGAATGTAAGAGTTTTGGAGAGAGGGGCAGGTATGCAGTCTGTTGTGGATGAGAGGGCTTGGGAAGTGAGTCAGTTGTTCTTCCCTGATAATACAGCGCTGGTGCTTGATTCGGATGACAGAATTTGGGAAAGTGTTTGAAAGCAGATAGCTGAGAGTAAATATGAATAAGTGCAAGGTCATTAGGGTTGAGGGACAAGTCAATTGGGAGTTAAGTTTAAATGGAGAAAAACTGGAGGAAGTGAAGTGTTTTAGATATCTGGTAGTGGATTTGGCATCGGATAGAACCATGGAAACGGAAGTGAATGACAGGGTGGGGGAGGGGCGAATGTTCTGAGAGCGTTGAAATATGTGTGGAAGGCGAGAACATTATCTCGGACAGCAAAAGTGGGGTGTTTGAAGGAATAGTGGTTCCAATATTGTTATATGGTTGTGAGGATATAGAGAGATAGTGCAGAGGAGGGTGGATGTGTTGGAAATGATGTGTCTGAGGACAATATGTGGTGTAAGGCTGTTAGATCGAGTCAGTGGTTAAATGGTGAGAGAGATGTGTGGTAATGAAAAGTGTGTGGATGAGAAAGCATCAGAGGGTGTGTTGAAATGGTTTGGTCACATGGAGAGAATGAGTGAGGAAAGATTGACAAAGAGGATATATGTGTCAGAGGTGGAGGGAATGAGAAGTGGGATACCAAATTGGAGGTGGAAAGATGGAGTGAAAAAGATTTTGTGCGATCCGGGCCTGAACATTCAGGAGGGTGAAAGGAGTGCAGGAAATAGAGTGAATGGAAAAAATGTGGAACACCGGGATCGACATGCTGTCAGTGGATTGAACCAGGGCATGTGAAGCGCCTGGGGTAAACCATGGAAAGCTTTGTGGGGCCTGGATGTGGAAAGGTAGGTGTGGTTTCGGTGCATTATGCATGACAGCTACAGACTGAGTGTGAAATAATGTGGCCTTTGTTGTCTTTTCCTAGCGCTACCTCGTGCACATGGGGGGGGGGGGGGGGGTCATTTCATGTTTGGCGGGGTAGCGATATACGTAAAGGCTTTAAGTATGAATTATGTACATATGTATGTATGTACATGACTCTGTATGCATATATGTGTATACGCTGAAATATATAGGTGTATATATGTGTGCGTGTGTGGACGTGGACGTATATATTGTGTATTTCGGTGGGTTTGAGTAATTCTTTCGTCTGTTTTTTGCGCTACTTAGCAAACGCGGTAGACAGCGACAAAGGGTTATAAAAAGATAACACAATATATGTACGTTTATATCTAATTTTTTTCATTATTCTTTGTCGCTGTTTCCCGCATTAGCAAGGTAGCGCAAGGACACACACGAAAGAATGGCCCATCCCACCCACATACACATGTATATACATACAAGTCCACACACGCACATATACATACCTATACATCTCAGTATATACATATATATAAATACAAAGATATATACATATACACACACGTATATAATTCATACTGTCTGCCGTTATTCATTCCCGTCGCCACCCTGCCACACATGAAATAAAAAACCCCTCCCCGGTCATGTGTGCGAGGTAGCGTTAGAAAAAAGACAACAAAGGCCACATCGTTTACGCTTAGTCTCTATATGTCATGTATAATGTAACGAAACCACTTCTCTCTTTCCACATCCAGGCCCCACAGAACTTTCCATGGTTTATCCCAGATACTTCACATGCCCTGGATCAGTCCATTGACAACACGTCAAAACCGGTATACCACATCGTTATTCAATTCACTCTATTCTATGCACGCCTTTCACCCTCCTCCAGGATCACGCCCCGATCACTCAAAATCTTTTTCACTCCATCTTTCCACCTCCAATATGGTCACAAACTTCTCGTTCCCTCCACCTCTGACACATATATCCTGTTTGTCAATCTTTCCTCAATCATTCTCTCCATGTGACTAAACCATTTCAAAACACCCTCTTCTGCTCTCTCAACCACACTCTTATTACCACACATCTCTCTTACCCTTTCATTACTTACTCGATCAAGCCACCTCACACCATATGTTGTCCTCAAACATCTCATATGTAGCACATCCACCACCCTCCGCAAAACACTATCTATAGCCCACCCCTCACAACCATATAACATTGTTGGAACCACTATTCCTTCAAACATACCCAATTTTGCTTTTCAAAATAACGTTCTCGACTTCCACACATTTTTCAACGCTCCTAGAATTCTCGCCCCCTCCTCAACCCTATGATTCACTTCCGCTTCCATTATCCTATACGCTGCCAAATCCACTCCCAGGTATCTAAATCACTTCACTTCCTAGAGTTTTTCTCCATTCAAACTTACTTCCCAGTTGACTTGTCCCTCAACCCTGCTGTACCTAAAAAATTTGCTGTTATTCACATTCACTCTCAGTCAAACATTTCATGTTTGGTGGGGTGGCGATGGGAGTAAATAATGGCTGTAAGTATGAATTATGTACATATGTATGTATGTACATAACTGTGTATGCATATATGTGTATGCGTTGAAATATATAGGTATATATATATATATATGTGCGTGTGTGGACGTGTACGTATATTCATATATATTTCGGTGGGTTTGAGTAATTCTTTCGTCTGTTTTCTTGCGCCACTTAGCAAACGCGGTAGACAGCGACAAAGGGTTATAAAAAGATAGCATAATATATGTATGTATATATCTAATTTTTTTCATTATTCTTTGTCGCTGTCTCCCGCGTTAGCAAGGTAGCGCAACGAAACACACGAAAGAATTGCCCATCCCACCCACATACACATGTGTATACATACAAGTCCACACACGCACATATACATACCTATACATCTCAGTGTATACATTCATATAAATACAAAGACATATACATATACACACATGTACATAATTCATACTGTCTGCCGTTATTCATTCTCGTTGCCACCCTGCCACACATGAAATGAAACCCCCTCCCCGGTCATGTGTGCGAGGTAGCGCTAGGAAAAGACAACAAAGGCTACATTCGTTCACACTCAGTCTCTATATGTCATGTATAATGTAACGAAACCACTTCTCTCTTTCCACATCCAGGCCCTTCAGAACTTTCCATGGTTTACCCCAGATACTTCACATGCCCTGGTTCAATCCATTGACAGCACGTCAAAACCGGTATACCACATCGTTATTCAATTCACTCTTTTTTATGCACGCTTTCACCCTCCTCCAGGATCACGCCCCGATCACTCAAAATCTTTTTCACTCCATCTTTCCACCTCCAATATGGTCACAAACTTCTCGTTCCCTCCACCTCCGACACATATATCCTGTTTGTCAATCTTTCCTCAATCATTCTCTCCATGTGACTAAACCATTTCAAAACACCCTCTCCTGCTCTCTCAACCACACTCTTATTACCACATATCTCTCTTACCCTTTCATTACTTACTCGATCAAGCCACCTCACACCATATGTTGGCCTCAAACATCTCATTTCCAGCACATCCACCATCCTCCGCAAAACACTATCTATAGCCCACCCCTTACAACCATACAACATTGTTGGAACTACTATTCCTTCAAACATACCCATTTTTGCTTTCCAAAATAACGTTCTCGACTTCCACACATTTTTCAACGCTCCTAGAATTCTCGCCCCCTCCCGAACCCTATGATTCACTTCCGCTTCCATTATTCTATCCGCTGCCAAATCCACTCCCAGGTATCTAAATCACTTCACTTCCTGGAGTTCTCCATTCAAACTTACTTCCCAGTTGACTTGTCCCTCAACCCTGCTGTACCTGAAAAACTTGCTGTTATTCACATTCACTCTCAGCTTTCTTCTTTAACACACTTTACCAAACTCAGTCACCAGCTTCTACAGTCTCTCACGCGAATCAGTCACCAGCACTGTATCATCAGCGAACAAGAACTGACTCACTACCCAAACTCTCTCATCCACAACAGACTGCATACTTGCACCTCATTCCAAAACTCTTGCATTCACCTCCATAATAAAAACATCCATAAAAAAATTAAACAACCATGGAGACATCACGCACCCCTGCCGTAAATCAATATTCACTGAGAACCAATCACTTTCCTCTCTTCCTACTCGTACAAATGCCTTACATCCTAGATAAAAACTTTTCACTACTCCTAACAACATACCTCTCACACCATATATTCTTAATACCTTCCACAGAGCATCTCTATCAACTCTATCATATGCGTTTTCTAGATCCATAAATGCTACATAAAAATCCATATCCTTTTCTGAGTATTTCTCACATACATTCTTCAAAGCAAACACCAGATCCACACGTCCTCTACCACTTCTGAAACCATACTGCTCTTCGCCACTCTGATGCTCTGTACATTCCTTCACCCTCTAAATCAATACCCTTCCATATAATTTCCCAGGAATACTCAACATGCTTATACCTCTGTAATTTGAGCCTTCACTCTTATCCCCTTTCCCTTTGTATAATGGCACTATACAAGCATTCCGACAATCCTCAGGCACCTCAACATGAGTCATACATAAGTTACGTAACCTTACCAACCAGTCAAAAATACAGTCACCCCCTTTTTTAATGGATTCCACTGCAATACCATTCAAACCCGATGTCTTCCCGGCTTTCGTCTTCCGCAAAGCTTTTACTACCTCATCTCTGTTTACCAAATGATTTTCCCTAACCCTCTCACTTTCCTCAGGACCTCGACCAAAACACCCAATATCTGCCACTCTATCATCAAACACATTCAACAAATCTTCAAAATACTCACTCCATCTCCTTCTCACATCACCACTACTTGTTATCACCTCCCCATTTGCGCCCTTCACTGAAGTTCCCATTTGCTCCCTTGTCTTACGCACTTTATTTACCTCATTCCAGAACATCTTTTTATTCTCCCTAAAATTTAATGATACTCTCTCAACCCAACTCTCATTTGCACTCTTTTTCACCTCTTGCACTTTTCTCTTGACCTACTGCCTCTTTCTTTTATACATCTACCACTCAATTGCAATTTTTCCCTGCAAAAATCGTCCAAATGCCTCTCTCTTCTCTTTCACTAATAATCTTACTTCTTCATCCCACCACTCACTACCCTTTCTAATCAACCCACCTCCCACTCTTCTCATGCCATAAGCATCTTTTGCGCAATCCATCACTGATTCCCTAAATACATCCCATTCCTCCCCCACTCCCCTTACTTCCATTTTTCTCACCTTTTTCCATTCTGAACTCAGTCTCTCCTTGTACTTCCTCATACAAGTCTCCTTCCCAAGCTCACTTACTCTCACCACTCTCTTCACCCCAACATTCACTCTTCTTTTCTGAAAACCCATACAAATCTTCACCTTAGCCTCCACAAGATAATGATCAGACATCCCTCCAGTTGCACCTCTCAGCACATTAGCATCCAAAAGTCTCTCTTTGGCGCGCCTGTCAATTAACACGTAATCCAATAACGCTCTCTGGCCATCTCTCCTACTTACATAGGTACACTTATGTATATCTCGCTTTTTAAACCAGGTATTCACAATCACCAGTCCTTTTTCAGCACATAAATCTACAAGCTCTTCACCATTTCAATTTACAACACTGAACAGCCCATGTATACCAATTGTTCCCTCAACTGCCACATTACTCACCTTTGCATTCAAATCACCCATCACTATAACCCGGTCTCGTGCATCAAAACCACTAACACACTCATTGAGCTGCTCCCAAAACACTTGCCTCTCATGATCTTTCTTCTCATGCGCAGGTGCATATGCACTAATAATCACCCATCTCTCTCCATCAACTCTCAGTTTTACCCATATTAATCGAGAATTTACTTTCTTACATTCTATCACATACTCCCTCAACTCCTGTGTCAGGAGTAGTGCTACTCCTTCCCTTGCCCTTGTCCTCTCACTAACCCCTGACTTTATTCCCAAGACATTCCCAAACCACTCTTCCCCTTTACCCTTGAGCTTCGTTTCACTCAGAGCCAAAACATTTAGGTTCCTTTCCTCAAACATATTACCTATCTCTTCTATTTTCACATCTTGGTTACATCCACACACATTTAGACACCCAAATCTGAGCCTTCGAGGAGGATGAGCACTCCCCGCGTGACTCCTTCTTCTGTTTCCCATTTTAGAATATATATATATATATATATATATATATATATATATATATATATATATATATATATATATATATATATATATATATATATATGTATTTATTTGTTCCCATCGCCACCTCGCCACACGTGGAATAACAACCCCCTACCCCCTCATGTGTGCGAGGTGGCGCTAAGAAAAGACACCAAAGGCCCCTTCGTTCACACTCAGTCTCTAGCTGTCATGTAATAATGCACCGAAACCACAGGTCCCTTTCCACATCCAGGCCCGACACAGTTTCCATGGTTTACCCCAGACGCTTCACATGCCCTGGTTCAATCCATTAACAGCACGTCGACCCCGGTATACCACATCGTTATAATTCACTCTATTCCTTGCACGCCTTTCACCCTCCTGCATGTTCAGGCCCCGATCACTAAATATCTTTTTCACTCCATCTTTCCACTTCCAATTTGTTCTCCCACTTCTCGTTCCCTCCACCTCCGACATATATATACTCTTGACTATTAATACCTAGATCAGATCACAGTGACACATAAGTAACATGTAACAGCATTAAATATCCAGCTACAAACACAAACTAACATAACTGATATTTGGCATTGATTCTACCAGTCGTATGACTATATCTGGCTTTCTCTTAAATACTTCCCACTCCTGCTGCTTTGTGTGGTGTAGCAGGGCTTGTGAAGTTCTCTCTGCACCAGGTTCCCACGTATTCACTATGTTTACCCATAAATTTTCAGTGGGATTGCAATCACAGTCTTTACTTGGCCAGTCTAATAATTGGATGTCTTGATGTTCAGTAAACCAGCATTATACTACTCAAGCCATGTGGATGGAGGATCGATCATACATAAGATGAATCGTTCTGGGTAGGGAAACGCATATGCCCGCACCGACGGTAGCATAACTTCCTCGAGAATTTCTAGATATTGATCACTTGTGAACCATCCATGTATAGGTGTAATTTTTCCAACGCCGTGCATGAACATCCACCCCAAACATTACACGTCATATGACCATTTCACGCAACTTCGTATATATCTTCAGGCTCATATCTTATATCATTTTGCCGCCATCAGTGTTGTTTACCATGGGTTATTGAAGAAAATGTCTTTCCGTCACTAAATATGACACGTCCCCAGAGGTCCATATCGCTACATAAGTGGGTCGTCCTTCACGATGACTGTCAGTTAGTTTCTATATTAGCAGGTATTCTAGGGTGTATAACAACTTCATGCAGTCGTCGTCGTCGTACTGTTCCTGCTGAAACATTGATGTGCAAATTTTCGTAATGTCAACAGCATTCTGGAAATTGTCTCCGTCAGAAGCATCCCTGATGACCTGATCTTCACGTGCAGTTGTCGCACGTGGTCGTTCTGTTCTCTGATGATCACGTAGACTGTCTTCTTCTTGCCATCTTCGTAACCACAGGTAGACCGACCGTGTCTCTGGTAATTCCACATTCTCTTGATATTTCTGTTGATGATTTATGACTGTCATTCAATAATTCTTCCTCTGATTTGTACTTTCTCACGATGGTAACCGTTCATCTCGTGTTTGCAAACACTTTATGAGGACGATAGTGGATATGATGTGTTGTGGCCTGCTGTGGAGTGATGTCTCACGTTGCTCACTCCAGCAAACCTTGAAACCTCTCATATGTTCCCAGTCTATGGTTCCGTTAATATGTTCCCATATTTAATCTCTAAATATCACATATTAATACGTGTATTTTGTGCTATGTCTGATATCTTACACAGGAATAGTGTAATAACTATGTTATCATTCATGAACAGTGCTAAGCCAGTTCAGTAGTTTTCAGTGGTACAGTTGCCAGGTGTTGCCATGTCTTTAACTGAGAGAGTGAGCATAACGTAGATATTCCCCTGCTTACTGGTAGTGGAACTCACGTGGTATGTCGTGCCTACAGCTTAATTATGCTGATAGAGGTATTATACTGTTGGATCTAAGTAAACTCAAGCAGTAATATAGTGCGCCCATCCTCTTTTTTTACTGTATGTTACACATATTAGCAACATACTAGTAACCACATTACTTTCATAATTATGACAATCTTTATATTAACGTGTAGCTGTATTTTTTTTCTTTTACTACACTGGACCACTTTGACTTGGGGAGGCCGGGTGATACTACCTAAGGATACATTCATTGGTTATGAAAGAGAATTACGTAGTGTGTGTGTCTCATACATCAACCTAGTATTCGTTCCTAATTTGATTATGTCGTGTCCTCCTCCTACCCTCGTCACTACGCAGCGTCTCTCTCTTCCTCACCGGGCCCCATCCCAAATCGTCTGCCTCCTTCTGTTCTACATAGTTAAACTGATAATCAGTCACGTATCCAGCGTAGCTTTTTTTCTTTTTATAAACAGGGAATTAACACCCAATATAGAGATGAATACAAGCTTTATTTCATATAGCGTCCGTCTATAGATAGTTAGTTGAAAGATCCTTTCTTATGCTAGAGTTTCAAATACATCGTCGCATTTCCTCGCGAATTCTCATACTACATCTTCCGCTATTCTTGTAGTTTTTTTGTCTGACATTTATCCTTAAAGCATCACACCTGTGCTTCAATATGTTTGATTCTTCGGTAGTCTTCACGTTGTTTATTGTGGTTTATTCGTAACTGTACTGTTGTCCGTGAATACACAAAGAGCGTTCAGCAGCAATGAACCAATAACATTGTCCTTTACATATGCTTTTGGAACAGTGAATGAATACTACGATTACTATATGTTTACAACGTCTGCCAGATGCCAAGTTTCACCAAGTGTGTCGAGTGAATTTTGGCCGGAGCTATACAGTGAGCAAATGGTATGTTACTTCCCAGTGACTAGCATAATGTAAGGTGAGCCAGTGGTATGTTACTTCCCCATGGCTAGCATGATTCACGTAAGCTAATGGTATGTATGTTACATCCCCTTGATGAGTATAACTATGTAGACGTAATCATGTAGACGAAGACATCATGATCGGATAGCAGATATTTGTAATGAACAAGATTCTGTCATAATAGGAGGTTTTATCATACTGGTATCAAATGAGGGGAATCACTTTCCAATAGCTTTGGGCTTAGGCTCTACTTAAATTTGTATGATAATGCCCTAATCGAATTAGTCGAAAAACCAACGCGTGAAAGAATACACTAAATTTAGTTCTAGCTACAAATGAGGATCTCGTTAATATTGTTGGAATTGGAGAAATGTTTGGTACAACTGACTACCGACAAATTACTTTTGAGGCTTCTTTCAACACTGCATATGATACTGGTCAAATTGATAGTCGCGAAAAAATTACGATTCTGAACGTGTAAATTTAAAAGATCTTCGCATTGCTCTTGACGGTCAAACTAGGAATGATACCGTCACTGAAAATGACACGAACGTAGCTTGGATATGCTTCACAAAATCCTTCAAAGCAGTAGAAGGAACATGCGTACCAATGCGTTGTAGATGTCCTATTTTTGAAACGAAACCAAGGTGGTGGGACGGTGAAATAAAGAAGTGACTTGTGTAAGAAAGTGGCTCATAAGAAACTCGGAGAATCCAGGCACCAACGTGATACAGTAAAACATAAATTTGCTTAGAGAAAGTAAGAGAGTTATACGACAAAGTGAACGTCGATACGTAGCGTATATTGATGAAAATGATAATAAAAAAAACTTTTACTAGGAGCAAGAGAGTCATTATTCTGTCAATAGGTCCATTAATTATGGAAAACGGTGACTTGATTCAAGACAACGAAGCCATAGCAAAAATTTCAAATGACTTTCTTGCATCTGTTTACGATCGAAGACAGGGGAACTTTTTTCACCAAATTGGCATTATAGTCGAAGACATACTTTCAAATGAATGAAAATAAGTGAAACGGTAGGCCCCGATAAGCTTTATCGAAGAACAATGAAAAAGGCAAAAAATTAGATAGTTAGCCAGTGACTGCCCTTTTCAGTAAGTCTTCCTCTGCCTCGGTTTAAGAATGGTTTAACGTTACAAATGGAGCGTCACAGGGATCTGTCTTGGGACCGTTCTTTTCGTATATATTAATGACATTCAATATAGGCAATAAATCTATCAAAGAAAACCTGAACGTTTACAGCTTCAAAATGACGTAGACAAAATGATGAACTGGGCTCATAAGCGGCAAATGTAGTTCAGCATCGATAAGGGCAAAGTTTTACATACTGGGAGTAAAAACGCAAAGGCAAGCTACAGTATGAGTTCTTTTGAACTCCAGAAGGTACACGAGGAAAATGATTTAGGTGTGATAATCTTTGGTGAGCTGAAGCCAAGTAAGCAGTGCACACAGTGCAAAGAGCGAACAAAATTCTTGGTTTCATAAGTAGAGCCTTCGAATTTAAGTCAAGGGAAATCATCCCTACCTTTTACATTTCATTGGTTTGTCCACTTCTTGAATACTATGTTCAGTTTTGGTGGCCCCAGCTTAAAAGATACAGAAATAATGGAGAGAGTACAGAGTCGAGCTACTAAGATGATTACCAGACTGAGAAGCAAATGCTACGAGATGACTTTTAAGTTAAAGGCTCTAGTCACGGACAAAAGTACACATCAAGGCCGGGCCTTAATCGAAATATACAGAGATTTATGCAGCGGAAAGTGGAAAAACAACGGAAAGTATTTACGAATTTATGAGAAAAAAAAGGCTTTCTTTTAAAATGTGTCTGGTTAGAGTTATTGGGAAAGACATGAGACAGTAGAGAGTTCCAAAGGTTTGGCGCGTAGGAAAAAAAGCAGGTATTAAAACGGCCCACCCTTGAGTTGCTGATGGCCACACAATCATCATATGACTCAGCAGCTTGCCGAATAATGCGTGGTCTACCTAGTGATTCGGGCGCTCAGGCAGCCAGTTCTCGGGATCAAAAAAAGACAAAGTAATACTTATAATGGAAAGTGAAATAAGTTTGGAAGTATTCAGATTATCAAAGGCTTTCATATTCTTGATCTACCAAGTTACCTAAGACTTGATTCATCTGATTTTACTCATAGTAATGGATACAAACTCGTGGGCAAACCAGTTACCTCGAATAAAGCGAATTACTTTTTCGTGAACAGGAATATCATCCCTGGGGATAGGGGAGAAAGAATACCTCCATTCTCCGCTTGTCTTAGAAGGCGACTAAAGGGGCGGGGGCAGGTGGCTGGAAACCCTATCTCTGTATTTCACCTTCTAGAGGGGGAAACAGAAGGAGTCAAGCAGAGAGTGCTAATTCTCCTCGAAGGCTCAGATTTGGGTGTCTGAATATGTGTAGATGTAACCAAGACGAGAAAAAAGGAGAGATAGTGTATAGTGGCTCTGAGTGAAGCGGAGCTCAAGGGTAAAGGGGAAGAGTGGTTTGGAAAAGTCTTGGGAATAAAGTCAGGGGTTGTTGAGAGGAAGGAGTAGCACTACTCCTGAAGTGGGAATTCTGGGAGTGTAAGAAAGTAAATTCTACATTAATGTTGGTAAAATTGAAAGTGGATGGAGAGGGATGGGTGATTTTTGGTGCTCATGCACCTGGTTATGAGAAAAAAAGATCATGAGAGGCAAGTGTTTTTGGAGTGAGTGACTGTCAGCAGTTTTTATGCGCGAGACTGGGTATTAGTGATGGATGAATTAAATGCGAGGGTAAGTAATGTGGCAGTTGAGGGTATAATTGGTGTACATGGGGTATTTAGTGTTGTGAATGGAAATGGTGAAGAGTTTTGGTTTTTGAGTGCTGAAAAAAGACAGGTGATTGGGAATACCTGGTTGAAAAAGAGAGATATACATGCGTATTTGAGCAGAAGAGAAGGTCAAAGGGTATTATTAAATTTCATGTTAATTGATAGGCGTGTATAAGAGAGACTTTTGGAAGTTAATGTGCTGAGAGAGTCTGCTGGAGGGATGTCTGATCAGTATCTTGTGGAGGTGAAGGGGATGCTTTGTTAAGATTTCAAAAAAAAAATAGAGAATTTAAGGGAGAAGAGAGTGGTGAAAGTAAGTGAGCTTGGAAGGTGCACCTGTGTAAGGAAGTGCCAGGAGGAATTGAGTATAGAATGGCAAATTGTGGGTGCAAATGACATGAGGGGAGTGGGTGAAGAATTGTGGGAGCAAATGACGTGAGAGGAGTGGGTGAAGAATAGGTGTATTCATGGAAGCTATGATGGCATATGCAAAATATGTATGTAGCATGAGAAAGGTGGGAGGTGGTCAGGTTGGAAAGGATAGTGAATGGTAGGATGAAAAAAGAAAGTTGTTAGGGAAAGAGAAAAGAGTGCAATTGAATGGGATATATATAAAGAAAAGCGGCAGGTGGTGTAGAGGAAGGTACAAGGTTTGAAAAAGAAAGGCAAATTAGAGTTGAGTGAGAGAGTATCATTAAACGTTAGGGAAAATATGGATGATGCTGTAGAGGGAGGTTAATAACGTGCGTAAGACAAGAGAATAAATGGAAACTTCGATGCAATGAGGTGGTTAGGGAGGTAAATATAAGAGTTTTGGAGGGAGGGGTTAGTTTGCAGTCTGTTGTGGATGAGAGGGCTTGGGATGTGAGTCATTTATTGCTCGCCGATGATACAGCGCTGGTGGCTGATTCGAGTAAGAAACTACAGAAAGTGGTGACTGAGATTGAAAAATTGTGAGAAGGAAAAAGTTGAGACTAAATGTGAATAAGGGCAAGGCAACTATATTCAGTAGGGTAGAAGGACAAGTTTAAATGGAGAAAAATTGGAGGAAGTGAAGCTTTTTAGATGTCTGGGAGTGGACTTAACGAAGGATCTGGGAGCGATGAAGAATGCGTGGAAGCAGAGAACGTTATCTCGAAGAGCAAAATTGGTTTTGTTTGAAGAAATAGTAGTTCCAACAACATCATATAGATGCGAGGCATGGTCTATAAATAGGGTTTGACAGGAGGATGGATGTGTTGGAAATGATATGTTTCAGGACAATACGTGGTATGAAGTGGTTTGATCAAGTAAGTAATGGATGGTTAAGAGAGATGTGTGGAAATAGAGAGGGTGTGGTCGAGAGAGCGAAAGAATGTGTGTTGAAATGTTTTGGACAGATGAAGAGAATTAGTAAGGAAAGTTTGATGAAGAGGATATATGTGTGAGAGGTGGCCGTAACAAGAAGAAGCGGGACACCAAACTGGAATTAGAAGGATGAAGTGAAAATGATTTTGAGTAATCTGGGCCTGAGAATACAGGAGCGTGAGAACCGTGCAAGGAATAGTATGAATTGGAACGATGTGGTATACCGGGGTCGACCTCTCAATAAATTAATCATGGTATGTGGATCGTCTGGGGTAAACCATGGAAAGGTTTCCGGGGCCTGGATATGGATAACGAGCTGTTGATTTGGTGCACTACCCATAAGAGCCAGAGACTAAGTGGGAACGAATATGGCTTTTTTTTGTCTCTTTCCTTGGCGTTACCTTGCTGAAGAAGGAGGTAGCGATACTGTTTTCTGTGGGGGAGGGGGGGGGGGGTTACCGCCAGTAATGAATGAACGTAAGCAAGTATAAGTGTGACCATGTGCATATATATATATATATATATATATATATATATATATATATATATATATATATATATATATATATATATATATATATATATATATATATATATATATATATATACATATATATATATATATATATATATATATATATATACATATATATATATATATATATATATATATATATATATATATATATATATATATATATATATATATATATATATCTTTCTTTTTCTTTCAAACTATTCGCCATTTCCCGCATTAGCGACGTAGCGTTAAGAACAGAGGACTGGGCCTTTGAGGGAATACCCTCACCTGGCCCAATTCTCTGTTCCTTCTTTTGAAAAATTGAAAAAAAAAAAAAAAAAAAAAAAACGAGAGGGGAGGATTTCCAGCCCCCCGCTCCCTCCCCTTTTAGTCGCCTTCTACGACACGCAGGGAATACGTGGGAAGTATTCTTAATCCCCTATCCCCAGGGATATATATATATATATATATATATATATATATATATATATATATATATATATATATATATATATATATATATATATATATATTTCTTTTCTTTCTTTCATACTATTCGCCATTTCCCGCATTAGCGAGGTAGCGTTGAGAACAGAGGACTGGGCCATTGAGGGAATATCCTCACCTGGGCCCCTTCTCTGTTCCCCCTTTTGGAAAATTAAAAAAAAAAGTGAGAGGGGAGGATTTCCAGCCCCCCCGCTCCCTCCCCTTTTAGTCGCCTATATATATGTATATATATATATATATATATATATATATATATATATATATATATATATATAAATATATATATATACATATATATATATATATATATATATATATATATATATATATATATATATATATATATATATATATATATATATATATATATATATACATATGTATATATATATATATATGTTTTGGACAATCACATGTTTACCAAATGGCGTCCTAGCTTCGTCTCTTCGATGTATATCAACTGACTGTTGTATTTCTCTCTTGTGTCTCCCCTGATAATGTGATTATTACACGAAAGTGCACTTGGGAACTTTTTGTGTTTCATTTTCCCCGTGGACTTATAGGAATATATATATATATATATATATATATATATATATATATATATATATATATATATATATATATATATATATATATATATATTCCCTGGGGATAGGGGAGAAAGAATACTTCCCACGTATTCCCTGCGTGTCGTAGAAGGCGACTAAAAGGGAAGGGAGTGGGGGGCTGGAAATCCTCCCCTCTCGTTTTTTTTTTTTTTTTTTTTTTTTTTTTTAATTTTCCAAAAGAAGGAACAGAGAAGAGGGCCAGGTGAGAATATTCCCTCAAAGGCCCAGTCCTCTGTTCTTAACGCTACCTCGCTATCGCGGGAAATGGCGAATAGTATGAAAAAAAAAAAAAAAAAAAAAAAAATATATATATATATATATATATATATATATATATATATATATATATATATATAGATATATATATTATTTATTTTATTTTATTATACTTTGTCGCTGTCTCCCGCGTTTGCGAGGTAGCGCAAGGAAACAGACGAAAGAAATGGCCCAACCCCCCCCCATACACATGTATATACATACGTCCACACACGCAAATATACATACCTACACAGCTTTCCATGGTTTACCCCAGACGCTTCACATGCCTTGATTCAATCCACTGACAGCACGTCAACCCCGGTATACCACATCGCTCCAATTCACTCTATTCCTTGCCCTCCTTTCACCCTCCTGCATGTTCAGGCCCCGATCACACAAAATCTTTTTCACTCCATCTTTCCACCTCCAATTTGGCCTCCCTCTTCTCCTCGTTCCCTCCACCTGCGACACATATATCCTCTTGGTCAATCTTTCCTCACTCATTCTCTCCATGTGCCCAAACCATTTCAAAACACCCTCTTCTGCTCTCTCAACCACGCTCTTTTTATTTCCACACATCTCTCTTACCCTTACGTTGTTCACTCGATCAAACCACCTCACACCACACATTGTCGTCAAACATCTCATTTCCAGCACATCCATCCTCCTGCGCACAACTCTATCCATAGCCCACGCCTCGCAACCATACAACATTGTTGAAACCACTATTCCTTCAAACATACCCATTTTTGCTTTCCGAGATAATGTTCTCGACTTCCACACATTCTTCAAGGCTCCCAGAATTTCTGCCCCTTCCCCCACCCTATGATCCACTTCCGCTTCCATGGTTCCATCCGCTGCCAGATCCACTCCCAGATATCTAAAACACTTCACTTCCTCCAGTTTTTCTCCATTCAAACTCACCTCCCAATTGACTTGACCCTCAACCCTACTGTACCTAATAACCTTGCTCTTATTCACATTTACTCTTAACTTTCTTCTTTCACTCACTTTACCAAACTCAGTCACCAGCTTCTGCAGTTTCTCACATGAATCAGCCACCAGCGCTGTATCATCAGCGAACAACAACTGACTCACTTCCCAAGCTCTCTCATCCACAACAGACTTCATACTTGCCCCACTTTCCAAAACTCTTGCATTCACCTCCCTAACAACCCCATCCATAAACAAATTAAACAACCATGGAGACATCACACACCCCTGCTGCAAGCCTATATTCACCGAGAACCAATCACTTTCCTCTCTTCCTACACGTACACATGCCTTACATCCTCGATAAAAACTTTTCACTGCTTCTAACAACTTGCCTCCCACACCATATATTCTTAATACCTTCCACAGAGCATCTCTATCAACTCTATCATATACCTTCTCCATATCCATAAATGCTACATACTAATCCATTTGCTTTTCTAAGTATTTCTCACATACATTCTTCAAAGCAAACACCTGATCCACAAATCCTCTAACACTTCTGAAACCACACTGCTCTTCCCCAATCTGATGCTCTGTACATGCCTTCACCCTCTCAATCAATACCCTCCCATATAATTTACCAGGAATACTCAACAAAATTATACCTCTGTAATTTGAGCACTCACTCTTATCCCCTTTGCCTTTGTACAATGGCACTATGTACGCATTCCGCCAATCCTCAGGCACCTCAACATGAGTCATACATACATTAAATAACCTTACCAACCAGTCAACAATACAGTCACCACCTTTTTTAATCAATTCCACTGCAATACCATCCAAACCTGCTGCCTTACCGGCTTTCATCTTCCGCAAAGCTTTTACTACCTCTTCTCTGTTTACCAAATCATTTTCCCTAACCCTCTCACTTTGCACACCACCTCGACCAAAACACCCTATATCTGCCACTCTACCATCAAACACATTCAACAAACCTTCAAAATACTCACTCCATCTCCTTCTCACATCACCACTACTTGTTATCACCTCCCCATTTGCGCCCTTCACTGAAGTTCCCATTTGCTCCCTTGTCTTACGCACTTTATTTACCTCCTTCCAGAACATCTTTTTATTTTCCCTAAAATTCAGTCAATGGACTCAACCAGGGCATGTGAAGCGTCTGAGGTAAACCATGGAAAGTTGTGTGGGGCCTGGATGTGGAAAGGGAGCTGTGCTTTCGGTGCATTATTACATGACAGCTAGAGACTGAGTGTGAACGAATGGGGCCTTTGTTGTCTTTCCTAGCGCTACCTCGCACACATGAGGGTGGGAGGGGGTTGTTACTTCATGTGTGGCGAGGTGGCGATGGGAATAGATAAAGGCAGACAGTATGAATTATGTACATGTGTATATATGTATATGTCTGTGTGTGTGTATATTTGTGTACATTGAGATGTATAGGTATGTATATTAGCGTGTGTGGACGTGTATGTATATACATGTGTATGTGGGTGGGTTGGGCCATTTCTTTCGTCTGTTTCCTTGCGCTATCTCGCTAACGCAAGATACAGCGACAAAGCAAAACAAAATAATAATAATATATATATATATATATATATATATATATATATATATATATATATATATATATATATATATATATATATATATATATATATATATATCCTCTGTTCTTAACGCTAGCTCGCTAATGCGGGAAATGGCGAATAGTTTGAAAGAAAAAAAAGAATATATATATATATATATATATATATATATATATATATATATATATATACATATATATATATATATATATATATATATATATATATATATATATATATATATATATATATATATATATATATATATATATATATATATATATATTGGTTTGGATGGTATTGCAGTGGAATTTATTAAAAAAGGGGGTGACTGTATTGTTGACTGGTTGGTAAGGTTATTTAATGTATGTATGACTCATGGTGGGGTGCCTGAGGATTGGCGGAATGCGTGCATAGTGCCATTGTACAAAGGCAAAGGGGATAAGAGTGAGTGCTCAAATTACAGAGGTATAATTTTGTTGAGTATTCCTGGTAAATTATATGGGAGGATATTGATTGAAAGGGTGAAGGCATGTACAGAGCATCAGATTGGGGAAGAGCAGTGTGGTTTCAGAAATGGTAGAGGATGTGTGGATCAGGTGTTTGCTTTGAAGAATGTATGTGAGAAATACTTAGAAAAACAAATGGATTTGTATGTAGCATTTATGGATCTGGAGAAGGCATATGATAGAGTTGATAGAGATGCTCTGTGGAAGGTATTAAGAATATATGGTGTGGGAGGCAATTTGTTAGAAGCAGTGAAAAGTTCTTATCGAGGATGTAAGGCATGTGTACGTGTAGGAAGAGAGGAAAGTGATTGGTTCTCAGTGAATGTAGGTTTGCGGCAGGGGTGTGTGATGTCTCCATGGTTGTTTAATTTGTTTATGGATGGGGTTGTTAGGGAGGTGAATGCAAGAGTTTTAGAAAGAGGGGCAAGTATGAAGTCTGTTGGGGATGAGAGAGCTTGTGAAGTGAGTCAGTTATTGTTCGCTGATGATACAGCGCTGGTGGCTGATTCATGTGAGAAACTGCAGAAGCTGGTGACTGAGTTTGGTAAAGTGTGTGAAAGAAGAAAATTAAGAGTAAATGTGAATAAGAGCAATTTCATTAGGTACAGTAGGGTTGAGGGTCAAGTCAATTGGGAGGTGAGTTTGAATGGAGAAAAACTGGAGGAAGTGAAGTGTTTTAGATATCTGGGAGTGGATCTGGCAGCGGATGGAACCATGGAAGCGGAAGTGGATCATAGGGTGGGGGAGGGGGCGAAAATTCTGGGAGCCTTGAAGAATGTGTGGAAGTCGAGAACATTATCTCGGAAAGCAAAAATGGGTATGTTTGAAGGAATAGTGGTTCCAACAATGTTGTATGGTTGCAAGGCGTGGGCTATGGATAGAGTTGTGCGCATGAGGATGGATGTGCTGGAAATGAGATGTTTGAGGGCAATGTGTGGTGTGAGGTGGTTTGATCGAGTAAGTAACGTAAGGGTAAGAGAGATGTGTGGAAATAAAAAGAGCGTGGTTGAGAGAGCAGAAGAGGGTGTTTTGAAATGGTTCGGGCACATGGAGAGAATGAGTGAGGAAAGATTGACCAAGAGGATATATGTGTCGGAGGTGAAGGGAACGAGGAGAAGTGGGGGACCAAATTGGAGGAGGAAAGATGGAGTGAAAAAGATTTTGTGTGATCGGGGCCTGAACATGCAGGAGGGTGAAAGGAGGGCAAGGAATAGAGTGAATTGGAGTGATGTGGTATACCGGGGTTGACGTGCTGTCAGTGGATTGAATCAAGGCATGTGAAGCGTCTGGGGTAAACCATGGAAAGTTGTGTAGGTATGTATATTTGCGTGTGTGGACGTATGTATATACATATGTATGGGGGTGGGTTGGGCCATTTCTTTCGTCTGTTTCCTTGCGCTACCTCGCAAACGCGGGAGACAGCGACAAAGCAAAAAAAAAAATATATATATATATATATATATATATATATATATATATATATATATATATATATATATATATATATATATATATATATAGAAAAAATGGAGAAAAATGTAGCTTAGACATTGAAGCTTATTGATTCAGTGGTGAAATTGATGAGAACTGCTATTGACATTTGTGTGAATAAATTGTACATTTCCTTTTCCATAGCCAGAGGTTGAACCATTATGTGACGTTCATTTTTTCATTCATTTCAAGCTAAAAGTTTGTTTTCTAAATTGTTTCTTACATTTTTTATATGTATATATATGTATGTGTGTGTGTGTGTGTGTGCGTGTGTGTGTGTGTGTGTGTGTGTATATATATATGTATATCATCCCTGGGGATAGGGGTGAAAGAATACTTCCCACGTATTCCTCGCGTGTCGTAGAAAGCGACTAGAGGGGACGGGAGCGGGGGGCCGGAAATCCTCCCCTCCTTGTATTAACTTTCTAAAATGGGAAACAGAAGAAGGAGTCACGCGGGGAGTGCTCATCCTCCTCGAAGGCTCAGAGTGGGGTGCCTAAATGTGTGTGGATGTAACCAAGATGTGAAAAAAGGAGAGATAGGTAGTATGTTTGAGGAAAGGAACCTGGATGTTTTGGCTCTGAGTGAAACGAAGCTCAAGGGTAAAGGGGAAGAGTGGTTTGGAAATGTCTGGGGAGTGAAGTCAGGGGTTAGTGAGAGGACAAGAGCAAGGGAAGGAGTAGCAATACTCCTGAAACAGGAGTTGTGGGAGTATGTGATAGAAAGTAAGAAAGTAAATTCTCGATTAATATGGGTAAAATTGAAAGTTGATGGAGAGAGGTGGGTGATTATTGGTGCATATGCACCTGGGCATGAGAAGAAAGATCATGAGAGGCAAGTGTTTTGGGAGCAGCTGAATGAGTGTGTTAGCGGTTTTGATGCACGAGACCGGGTTATAGTGATGGGTGATTTGAATGCAAAGGTGAGTAGTGTGGCAGTTGAGGGAATAATTGGTATGCATGGGGTGTTCAGCGTTGTAAATGGAAATGGTGAAGAGCTTGTAGATTTATGTGCTGAAAAAGGACTGATGATTGGGAATACCTGGTTTAAAAAGCGAGATATACATAAGTATACTTATGTAAGTAGGAGAGATGGCCAGAGAGCGTTATTGGATTACGTGTTAATTGACAGGCGTGCGAAAGAGAGACTTTTGGATGTCAATGTGCTGAGAGGTGCAACTGGAGGGATGTCTGATCATTATCTTGTGGAGGCTAAGGTGAAGATTAGTATGGGTTTTCAGAAAAGAAGAGTGAATGTTGGGGTGAAGAAGGTGGTGAGAGTAAGTGAGCTTGGGAAGGAGACCTGTGTGAGAAGTATCAGGAGAGACTGTGTACAGAATGGAAAAAGGTGAGAACAATGGAAGTAAGGGGAGTGGGGGAGGAATGGGATGTATTTAGGGAATCAGTGATGGATTGCGCAAAAGATGCTTGTGGCATGAGAAGAGTGGGAGGTGGGCTGTTTAGAAAGGGTAGTGAGTGGTGGGATGAAGAAGAAGTAAGAGTATTAGTGAAAGAGAAGAGAGAGGCATTTGGACGATTTTTGCAGGGAAAAAATGCAATTGAGTGGGAGAAGTATAAAAGAAAGAGACAGGAGGTCAAGAGAAAGGTGCAAGAGGTGAAAAAAAGGGCAAATGAGAGTTGGGGTGAGAGACTATCAGTAAATTTTAGGGAGAATAAAAAGATGTTCTGGAAGGAGGTAAATAGGGTGCGTAAGACAAGGGAGCAAATGGGAACTTCAGTGAAGAGCGTAAATGGGGAGGTGATAACAAGTAGTGGTGATGTGAGAAGGAGATGGAATGAGTATTTTGAAGGTTTGTTGAATGTGTCTGATGACAGAGTGGCAGATATAGGGTGTTTGGGTCGAGGTGGTGTGCAAAGTGAGAGGGTTAGGGAAAATGATTTGGTAAACAGAGAAGAGGTAGTAAAAGCTTTGCGGAAGATGAAAGCCGGCAAGGCAGCAGGTTTGGATGGTATTGCAGTGGAATTTATTAAAAAAGGGGGTGACTGTATTGTTGACTGGTTGGTAAGGTTATTTAATGTATGTATGACTCATGGTGAGGTGCCTGAGGATTGGCGGAATGCGTGCATAGTGCCATTGTACAAAGGCAAAGGGGATAAGAGTGAGTGCTCAAATTACAGAGGTATAAGTTTGTTGAGTATTCCTGGTAAATTATATGGGAGGGTATTGATTGAGAGGGTGAAGGCATGTACAGAGCATCAGATTGGGGAAGAGCAGTGTGGTTTCAGAAGTGGTAGAGGATGTGTGGATCAGGTGTTTGCTTTGAAGAATGTATGTGAGAAATACTTAGAAAAGCAAATGGATTTGTATGTAGCATTTATGGATCTGGAGAAGGCATATGATAGAGTTGATAGAGATGCTCTGTGGAAGGTATTAAGAATATATGGTGTGGGAGGCAAGTTGTTAGAAGCAGTGAAAAGTTTTTATCGAGGATGTAAGGCATGTGTACGTGTAGGAAGAGAGGAAAGTGATTGGTTCTCAGTGAATGTAGGTTTGCGGCAGGGGTGTGTGATGTCTCCATGGTTGTTTAATTTGTTTATGGATGGGGTTGTTAGGGAGGTAAATGCAAGAGTCTTGGAAAGAGGGGCAAGTATGAAGTCTGTTGGGGATGAGAGAGCTTGGGAAGTGAGTCAGTTGTTGTTCGCTGATGATACAGCGCTGGTGGCGGATTCATGTGAGAAACTGCAGAAGCTGGTGACGGAGTTTGGTAAAGTGTGTGGAAGAAGAAAGTTAAGAGTAAATGTGAATAAGAGCAAGGTTATTAGGTACAGTAGGGTTGAGGGTCAAGTCAATTGGGAGGTGAGTTTGAATGGTGAAAAACTGGAGGAAGTGAAGTGTTTTAGATATCTGGGAGTGGATCTGTCAGCGGATGGAACCATGGAAGCGGAAGTGGATCATAGGGTGGGGGAGGGGGCGAAAATTCTGGGAGCCTTGAAAAATGTGTTGAAGTCGAGAACATTATCCCGGAAAGCAAAAATGGGTATGTTTGAAGGAATAGTAGTTCCAACAATGTTGTATGGTTGCGAGGCGTGGGCTATGGATAGAGTTGTGCGCAGGAGGATGGATGTGCTGGAAATGAGATGTTTGAGGACAATGTGTGGTGTGAGGTGGTTTGATCGAGTAAGTAACGTAAGGGTAAGAGAGATGTGTGGAAATAAAAAGAGCGTGGTTGAGAGAGCAGAAGAGGGTGTTTTGAAATGGTTTGGGCACATGGAGAGAATGAGTGAGGAAAGATTGACCAAGAGGATATATGTGTCGGAGGTGGAGGGAACGAGGAGAAGAGGGAGACCAAATTGGAGGTGGAAAGATGGAGTGAAAAGGATTTTGTGTGATCGGGGCCTGAACATGCAGGAGGGTGAAAGGAGGGCAAGGAATAGAGTGAATTGGAGCGATGTGGTATACAGGGGTTGACGTGCTGTCAGTGGATTGAATCAAGGCATGTGAAGCGTCCGGGGTAAACCATGGAATGCTGTGTAGGTATGTATATTTGCGTGTGTGGACGTGTGTATGTACATGTGTATGGGGGGGGTTGGGCCATTTCTTTCGTCTGTTTCCTTGCGCTACCTCGCAAACGCGGGAGACAGCGACAAAGTATAAAAAAAAAAAAAAAATATATATATATATATATGATAGAGTGTAGGAAAGTAAACTTTTGATTCATATGGGTAAAACTGAAAGTGGATGGAGAGAGATGGGTGAATTTTGCTGCATATGCACCTGGCGATGAGAAGAAAGATCATGAGAGGCAAGTGTTTGGAAGCTGTAGTAGTTTGATGCACGAGACCGGGTTAAAGTGATGGGTGATTTGAATGCAAAGGTGAGTAATGTGGCAGTTGAGGGAATGATTGGTGTACATGAGGTGTTAAGTGGTATAAATGGAAGTGGTGAAGAGCTTATAGATTAATGTGCTGAAAAAGGACGGGTGATTGGGAATACCTGGTTTAAAAAGAGAGATATACATAAGTATACGTATGTAAGTGGGAGAAATGGCGACAGAGCTTTATTGGATTAAGTGTTAATTGATAAGCGCGCGAAAGAGAGACTTCTGGATGTTAATGTGTTGAGAGGTACAACTGGAGGGATGTTTGATCATTTTCTTGTGGAGGCAAAGGTAAAGATTTGTAAAGTTTTTCAGAAAAGAAGAGTGAATGTTGGGGTGAAAAGCAGGGCGAGAGTAAGTGAGCTTGGGAAGGAGACTTATGTGAGGAAGTACCAGGAGAGACTGAGTACAGAATGGAAAAAGGTGAGAACAAAGGCCGTAAGGTGAGTGGGGGAGGAATGGAATGTATTTAGGGAAGGAGTGATGGATTGCGCAAAAGATGCTTGTGGTATGAGAGGAATGGGAGGTGGGGGGATTAGAAAGGGTAGTGAGTGGTAGGATGAAGAAGTAAGATTATTAGTGAAAGAGGAGAAAGAGGCATTTGAACGATTTTTGCAGGGAAATAATGCAAATGAGTGGGAGATGCATAAAAGAAAGAGGCAGGAGGTCAAGAAAAAGGTGCAAGAGGTAAAAAATAAGGCAAATGAGAGTTTCGGTGAGAGAGTATCATTAGATTTTAGGGAGGATAAAAAGATGTTTTAGACGGAGGTAAATAAAGTGCGTAAGACAATGGAACAAATGGGAACTTCGGTGGAGGGGGTTAATGGGGAGGTGATAATAAGGGGTGGTGATGTGAGAAGGAGATGGAGTGACGTTTTTGAAGGTTTGTTGAATGTGTTTGATGATAGAGTGGCAGATATAGGGTGTTTTGATCGAGGTGGTGTGCAAGTGAGAGGGTTAGGGAAAATGATTTGGTAAACAGAAAAGAGGTAGTAAAAGCTTTACAGATGATGAAAGCCGGCAAGGCAGCGGGTTTGGATGGAATTTCAGTGGAATTTATTACAAAAATGGGTGACTGTATCGATGACTGGTTGGTAAGGTTATTTAATGTATGGATGGCTCATGGTGAGGTGCCTGAGGATTGGCGGAATGCTTGCATAGTGCCATTGCACAAAGGGAAAGGGGATAAAAGTGAGTGCTCAAATTACAGAGGTATAAGTTTGTTGAGTATTCCTGGAAATCATATGGGAGGGTATTGATTGAGAGGGTGAAGGCATTTACAGAGCATCAGATTGGGGAAGAGTAGTGTGGTTTCAGAAGTGGTAGAGGGTGTGTGAATCAGGTGTTTGCTTTTACGAATGTATGTGAGAAATACTGAGAAATACTTAGAAAAGCAAATGGATTTGTATGTAGCATTTATGGATCTGGAGAAGTCATATAACAGAGTTGATAGAGATGCTCTGTCGAAGGCATTAAGAATATATGGTGTGAGAGGCAAGTTGTTAGAAGCAGTGAAAAGTTTTTATCGAGGATGTAAAGCATGTGTACGTGTAGGAAGAGAGGAAAGTGATTGGTTCTCAGTGAATGTTGGTTTGCCGCAGGGGTGCGTGATATCTCCATGGCTGTTTAATTTGCTTATGGATGGGGTTGTTAGGGAGGTGAATGGAAGATTTTTGGAAAGAGGGGCAAGTATGCAGTCTGTTGTATATGAGAGAGCTTGGGAAGTGAGTCACTTGTTCGTTGATGATACAGCGCTGGTGGCTGATTTGGGTGAGAAACTTCAGAAACTGGTGTGTGAAATAGGAAATTTCATCATTAGTTAAATCACCGTATTTTCTAAATTGCTAAAATACTTTGTGACACTAACCCAGCTGATTTCCCTGTTACAGCACACAAAACTTAATCCATAGCCTAAGGCAAACAAAGAATCCTTATCTTCTTTGTATATCAAATGACTTATATTAGCATTCCCGTCTCTTGCACAGGGATCCCTGGTTCGATCCTGGCTGTTGGAGGTTTGTATGTTCTATGAAGGTGCGCGTTTCTATGCACCATGTTCGTATTCATATACCTCGAGTTGAACAGTTAGGTTCGGTAAAATGCTATTTGCTGGCTATATGCGCCTGTTGGTAAAATGACCGGTGTAGACCCAGTTCCTCACCAACGTGAGACGAAGGGTATTCGAGTACATAGTATTCGAATAGTTATTTCCTATTAGCCAGGCCCATAGCCTAGCGGTTAGCATTCCCGGCTCTTACACAGGGGTTCCGGGTTTGATCCTGGCCGTTGGAGGTTTGTATGGTCTATGAAGGTGTGCGTTTATACGGACTATGTTCGTATTCATATACCTCTGCGTTGTACAGTTAGGTTCGGTAAAATGCTATCTGCTGGCTATGTGCGCCTGTTGGTAAAATGACCGGTGTAAACCCCTTTGCTCACCAACGAGAGACGAAGGGTATTCGAGTATATGGCATTCGAACACTTATTCCTATTAGCCAGGCCCATAGCCTATCGGTTAGCATTTCTGGCTCTTACACAAGGGTCCCGGGTTTGATCCTGGCTATTGGAGGTGTGTATGTTCTTTGAAGGTGCGTATTTCAATGCACTACGTACGTATTCATATACCTCCGCGTTGTACAGTTAGATTCGGTAAAATGCTATCTGCTGGCTATGTGCACCTCTTGGAAATGACCGGTGTAGAATCCGTTGCTCACCAACGTGAGACGAAGGGTATTCGAGTACATAGTATTCGAATCCCTGGGGATAGGGGAGAAAGAATACTTCCTAAGCATTCCTCACATGTCGTAGAAGACGACTAAAGGGGACGGGAGCGGGGGCTGCAAACCCTCTCTTCCCTGTATTTTAACTTTCTAGAAGGAGAAACAGAAAAAGGAGTCAAGCAGGGAGTGCTCATCCTCCTCGAAGGCTCAGATTGGGATGTCTAAATGTGTGTGGATGTAGCCAAGATAAGATAAAAGGAGAGATAGGTAATATGTTTGAGGAAAGGAACCTGGATGTTTTTGCTCTGAGTGAAACGAAGCTCAAGGGTAAAGGGGAAGAGTGGTTTGGGAATGTCTTGGGAGTAAAGTCAGTGGTTAATGAGCAGAAAAGAGCCAGGGAAGGAGTAGCAATACTCCTGAAACAGGAGTGGTGGGAGTATGTGATAGAGTGTAAGAAAGTAACCTTTAGATTGATATGGGTAAAACTGAAAGTGGATGGAGAGAGATGAGTGATTATTGGTGCATATGCACGTGGGCATGAGAAGAAAGATCATGAGAGGCAAGTGTTTTGTGAGCAGCTGATTAAGTGTGTTAGTAGTTTTGATGCGCGAGACCGGGTTATAGTGATGGGTGATTTGAATGCAAAGGTGAATAATGTGACAGTTGAGAGAATAATTGGTGTACATGGGTGTTCAGTGTTGTAAATGGAAATGATGAAAAGCTTGTAGATGTATGTGCTGAAAATGATCTAGTGACTGGGAATACGTGGGTTAAAAAGAGAGATATACATAAGTATACATATGTAAGTAGGAGAGATGGCCAGAGAGCGTTATTGAATTACGTGTTAATTGATAGGCGCAGGAAAGTGAGACTTTTGGATATCAATATGCTGAAAGATGCCATTGGAAAGATGTCTGATCATTATCTTGTGGAGGCGAAGGTGAAGATTTTTAGAGGTTTTCAGAAAAGTGGAGGGAATATTGGGGTGAAGAGAGTGGTGAGAGTAAGTGAGCTTAGGAAGGAGACTCGTGTGAGGAAGTACCAAGAGAGACTGAGTACAGAATGGAAAATGGTGAAAACTAAAGACGTAAGGGGAGTGGGGGAGGAATGGGATACATTTAGGGAAGCAGTGATGGCTTGTGCAAAAGATGCTCTTAGCATAAGAAGCGTGGGAGATGGGCAGATTAGAAAGGGTAGTGACTGGTGGAATGATGAAGTAAGGTTATTAGTGAAAGAGAAGAGAGAGGCATTTGGACAATTTTGCAGGAAAATAATGCAGATGACTGGGAAATGGATAAAAGAAAGAGGCAGGAGGTCAAGAGAAAGGTGGAAGAGGTGAAAAAGAGGGCAAATATTAGTTGGAGTGAGAGAGTATCATTGAATTTTAGGGAGAATAAAAAGATGTTTTGGAAGGAGGTAAATGAAGTGCGTGAGACGAGAGAACAAATGGGAACTTCAGTGAAGGGGGCTAATGGGGAGGTGATAACAAGTAGTGGTGATGTGAGAAGGAGATGGATTGAGTATTTTGAAGGTTTGTTGAATGTGTATGATGATCGATAGACCGATATAGGGTGTTTAGGTCGAGGTGGTGTGCAAATTGAGAAGGTTAGGAAAAATGATTTGGTAAACAGAGGAGAGGTGGTAAAAGCTCTGTGGAAGATGAAAGCTCGCAAGGCAGCGGGTTTGGAGGATACTGCAGTGGATTTTATTAAAAACGGGGGTGACTGTATTGTTGACTGGCTGGTAAGGTTATTCAATGTAGGCATGACTCATGATGAGGTGCCTGAGGACTGGCAGAATGATTGCATAGTGCCCGTGTACAAAGACAAAGGAGATAAGAGTGGTTGCTCAAATTACAGAGGTATATATGTCTCCATGGTTGTTTAATTTGTTTATGGATGGGGTTGTTAGGGAGGTAAATGCAAGAGTCCTGGAAAGAGGGGCAAGTATGAAGTCTGTTGGGGATGAGAGAGCTTGAAAGTGAGTCAGTTGTTGTTCGCTGATGATACAGCGCTGGTGGCTGATTCATGTGAGAAACTGCAGAAGCTGGTGACTGAGTTTGGTAAAGTGTGTGGAAGAAGAAAGTTAAGAGTAAATGTGAATAAGAGCAAGGTTATTAGGTACAGTAGGGGTGAAGGTCAAGTCAATTGGGAGGTGAGTTTGAATGGAGAAAAACTGGAGGAAGTGAAGTGTTTTAGATATCTGGGAGTGGATATGTCAGCGGATGGAACCATGGAAGCGGAAGTGGATCATAGGGTGGGGGAGGGGGCGAAAATTTTGGGAGCCTTGAAAAATGTGTGGAAGTCGAGAACATTATCTCGGAAAGCAAAAATGGGTATGTTTGAAGGAATAGTGGTTCCAACAATGTTGTATGGTTGCGAGGCGTGGGCTATGGATAGAGATGTGCGCAGGAGGATGGATGTGCTGGAAATGAGATGTTTGAGGACAATGTGTGGTGTGAGGTGGTTTGATCGAGTAAGTAACGTAAGGGTAAGAGAGATGTGTGGAAATAAAAAGAGCGTGGTTGAGAGAGCAGAAGAGGGTGTTTTGAAATGGTTTGGGCACATGGAGAGAATGAGTGAGGAAAGATTGACCAAGAGGATATATGTGTCGGAGGTGGAGGGAACGAGGAGAAGAGGGAGACCAAATTGGAGGTGGAAAGATGGAGTGAAAAGGATTTTGTGTGATCGGGGCCTGAACATGCAGGAGGGTGAAAGGAGGGCAAGGAATAGAGTGAATTGGAGCGATGTGGTATACAGGGGTTGACGTGCTGTCAGTGGATTGAATCAAGGCATGTGAAGCGTCTGGGGTAAATCATGGAAAGCTGTGTAGGTATGTATATTTGCGTGTGTGGACGTGTGTATGTACATGTGTATGGGGGGGGGGGGGGGTTGGGCCATTTCTTTCGTCTGTTTCCTTGCGCTACCTCGCAAACGCGGGAGACAGCGACAAAAAAAAAAAAAAAAAAAAAAAAAAAAAAAAAACGTTTGTTGAGTATTCCTGTGAAATTATATGGGAGGGTATTGATTGAGAGGGTGAAGGCATGTACAGAGCATCAGATTGGGGAAGAGCAGTGTGGTTTCAGAAGTGGTAGAGGATGTGTGGATCAGGTGTTTGCTTTGAAAAAATTATGTGAGAAATACTTAGAAAAGCAAATGGATTTGTATGTAGCATTTATGGATCTGGAGAAGGCATATGATAGAGTTGTTACAGATACTCACTGGAATTGAGGATGTAAGGCATGTGTACGTGTAGGAAGAGAGGAAAATGATTGGTTCTCAGTGAATGTTGGTTTACGGCAGGGATGCGTGATGTCTCGATGGTTGTCTAATTTGTTTATGGATGGAGTTGTTAGGGAGGTGAATGCAAGAGTCTTAGAAAGAAGAGAAAGTATGCAGTCTGTTGTAGATGAGAGAGCTTGGGAAGTGAGTCAGTTGTTGTTTGTTGATGACACAGCGCTGGTGGCCGATTCGGATGAGAAACTGAAGAAGCTGGTGACTGATTTTTGTAAGGAATGTGAAAGAAGAAAGTTGAGAGTAAATGTGAATAAGGGCAATGTTATTAGATATAAGTAGAGTTGAGGACAAGTCAACTGGGAGATAAGTTTGAATGGAGAAAAACTGGAAGAAGTGAAGTGTTTTACATATCTGGGAGCAGATTTGGCAGCGGATGGAACCATGGAAGTGAAAGTTTATCATAGAGTGGGGGACGGGGCGAAAGTTTTGGGAACGTTGAAAAATGTGTGGAAACCGAGAAAGTTATCTTGGAAAGTATGAATTGGTATGTTTGAAATAATAGTGGTTCCAAGAACGTTATATGAATGCGAGGCGTAGGATATAGATAGAGTTGTGCGGAGGAGGATGGATGTTCTGGAAATGAGATACTTTAAGACAATATGTCGTGTGAGGTGGTTTGATTGAGTAAGTAACGAAAGAGTAAGACAGATTTGTGGTAATAGAAAGAGTTTCGTTGAGAGAGCAGAAGAAGGTGTTTCGAAATGTTTTGGTCACATGGTGAGAATGAGCAAGGAAAGATTGACAAACAGGTTGTATTTGTCACAGGTGGAAGAAACGAGGAAAAGTGGGAGACCAAACTGGAGGTGGAAAGATGGAGTGAGAAAGATTTTGAATAATCGTAGCCTGAACGTGCAGGAGGGTGAAAGGCGCGCAAGGAATAGAGTGAATTGGAACGATGTGGTATACCGGCGACGATATGTTGTCAAGGGATTCAACCAGGGCATGTGAAGCGTCTGGGGTAAACCATGGGAAGATTTGTGGAGTCTGGATGTGGAAAGGGAGCTGTGGTTTCGGTGCATTATACATGACAGCTAGAGGATGAGTGTGAACGAATGTGGCCTTTGTTGTCTTTTCCTAGCGTTACCTCGGGCACAAGCGGGGGGAGGTTTTTTTTTTTTCCATTTCATATGTGACGGGGTGGCGACGAGAATGAATAAGGGCAGATAGTATGAATTATTTACATGTGTAAATATGTATATGCCTGTGATGTATATATATATATATATATATATATATATATATATATATATATATATATATATATATATATATATATATATATATATATATATATATATATATATATATATATATATATATATATATATATATATATATATATATATATAATATATATATATATATATATATATATATATATATATATATATATATATATATATATATATATATATATATATATATATATATATATATATATATATATATATATATATATATATATATATATATGTATATATATGATAGAGTTGATAGAGATGCTCTGTGGAAGGTATTAAGAATATATGGTGTGGGAGGCAAGTTGTTAGAAGCAGTGAAAAGTTTTTATCGAGGATGTAAGGCATGTGTACGTGTAGGAAGAGAGGAAAGTGATTGGTTCTCAGTGAATGTAGGTTTGCGGCAGGGGTGTGTGATGTCTCCATGGTTGTTTAATTTGTTTATGGATGGGATTGTTAGGGAGGTGAATGCAAGAGTTTTGGAAAGAGGGGCAAGTATGAAGTCTGTTGTGGATGAGAGAGCTTGGGAAGTGAGTCAGTTGTTGTTCGCTGATAATACAGCACTACTGGCTGATTCATGTAAGAAACTGCAAAAGCTGGTGCCTGAGTTTGGTAAAGTGTGTGAAAGAAGAAAGTTAAGAGTAAATGTGAATAAGAGTAAGGTTATTATGTACAGTAGGGTTGAGGGTCAAGACAATTGTGAGGTAAGTTTTAATGGAGAAAAACTGGAGGAAGTAAAGTGATTTAGATATCTGGGAGTGGATCTGGCAGCGGATGGAAACACGGAAGCGGAAGTGAATCATAGGGTGGGGGAGGGGGCGAGAATTCTGGGAGCCTTGAAGAATGTTTAGAAGTCGAGAACATTATCTCGGAAAGCAAAAATGGGTATGTTTGAAGGAATAGTGGTTCCAACAATGTTGTATTGTTGTGAGGCGTGGGCTATGGATAGAGTTGTGCGCAGGAGGGTGGATGTGCTGGAAATGAGATGTCTGAGGACAATATGTGGAGTGAGGTGGTTTGATCGAGTAGGTAATGTAAGGGTAAGAGAGATCTGTGGAAATAAAAAGAGTGTGGTGGAGAGAGCAGAAGAGGGTGTTTTGAAATGGTTTGGTCACATAGAGGGAATGAGTGAGGAAAGATTGACAAAGAGGATATATGTGTCAGAGGTGGAGGGAACGAGGAGAAGTGGGAGACCAAATTGGAGGTGGAAAGATGGAGTGAAAAAGATTTTGAGTGATCGGGGCCTGAACATGCAGGAGGGTGAAAGGCGTGCAAGGAATAGAGTGAATTGGAACGATGTGGAATACCGGGGTCGACATGCTGTCAGTGGATTGAACTAGGGCATGTGAAGCGTCTGGGGTAAACCATGGAAAGTTGTGTCGGGCCTGGATGTGGAAAGGGGGATATGGTTTCGGTGCATTATTACATGACAGCTAAAGACTGAATGTGAACGAAAGGGGCCTTTGGTGTCTTTTCCTAGCGCTACCTCGCACACATGAGGGGGGAGGGGGTTGTTATTCCACATTTGTCGAGGTAGCGATTGGAAAAAATAAAGGCAGACAGTATGAATTATGTACATGGTTATATATGTATATGCCTGTGTGTGTATATATATATATGTGTACATTGAGATGTATAGGTATGTATATTTGCGTGTGTGGACGTGTATGTATATACATGTGTATGTGGGCGGGTTGGGCCATTCTTTCGTCTGTTTCCTTGCGGTACCTCGCTAACGCGGGAGACAGCGACAATGCAAAATAAATAAATAAAATTATATATATATATATATATATATATATATATATATATATATATATATATTTATATATATATATATATATATATATATATATATATATATATATATATATATATATATATATATATATATATATATATATATGTATATATATATATATATATATATATATATATTATCCCTGGGGATAGGGGAGAAAGAATACTTCCCAAGTATTCCCTGCGTGTCGTAGAAGGCGACAAAAAGGGGAGGGAGCGTGGGGCTGGATATCCTCCCCTCTCTTTTATTAGGTACAGTAGGGTTGAGGGTCAAGTCAGTTGGGAGGTAAGTTTGAATGGAGAAAAGCTGGAGGAAGTCAAGTGTTTTAGATATCTGGGAGTGGATCTGGCAGAGGATGGAACCATGGAAGCGGAAGTGAATCATAGGGTGGGGGAGGGGGCGAAAATTTTGGGAGCCTTGAAGGATGTTTGGAAGTCGAGAACATTATCTCGGAAAGCAAAAATGGGTATGTTTGAAGGAATAGTGGTTCCAACAATGTTGTATGGTTGTGAGGCGTGGGCTATGGATAGAGTTGTGCGCAGGAGGGTGGATGTGCTGGAAATGAGATGTTTGAGGACAATATGTGGTGTGAGGTGGTTTGATCGAGTAAGTAATGTAAAGGCAAGAGAGATGTTTGGAAATAAAAAGAGTGTGGTTGAGAGAGCAGAAGAGGGCGTTTTGAAATGGTTTGGTCACATGGAGAGAGTGAGTGGGGAAAGATTGACCAATAGTATATATGTGTCAGAGGTGGAGGGAACGAGGAGAAGTGGGAGACCAAATTGGAGGTGGAAAGATGGAGTGAAAAAGATTCTGGGTGATCGGGGCCTGAACATGCAGGAGGGTGAAAGGCGTGCAAGGAATAGAGTGAATTCGAACGATATGGTATACCGGGGTCGACGTTTGTCAATGGATTGAATCAGGGCATGTGAAGCGTCTGGGGTAAACCACGCAATGTGTGTGGGGCCTGGATGTGGAAAGGGAGCTAGAGACTGAGTGTGAACGAATGGGGCCTTTGGTGTTTTTCCTAGCGCTACCTCGCACACATTAGGGGGGAGGGGGATGGTATTCCTTGTGGCGGTGTGGCGATGGGAACAAATAAAGGCAAACAGCATTAATTATGTATATGTCTGTGTGTATATATATATGTGTACATTGAGATGTATAGGTATGTATATTGTGCGTGTGTGGACATGTATGTATATACATGTGTATGTGGGTGGGTTGGGCCATTCTTTCGTCTGTTTCCTTGCTCTACCTCGCTAACGCGGGAAACAGCGACAAAGGAAAATTAAAATAAATAAATAAATATATATATACATATATATATATATATATATATATATATATATATATATATATATATACATATATATATATATATATATATATATATATATATATATATATATATATATATATATATATATATATATATATATATTATCCCTGGGGATAGGGGAGAAAGAATACTTCCCACGTATTCCCTGCGTGTCGTAGAAGGCGACTAAAAGGGGAGGGAGCGGGGGGCTGGAAATCCTCCCCTATCGTTTTTTTTTTTTTTTTAATTTTCCAAAAGAAGGAACAGAGAATTGGGCCAGGTGAGGGTATTCCCTCAAGGCCCAGTCCTCTGTTCTTAACGCTACCTCGCCAATGCGGGAAATGGCGAATAGTTTGAAAGAAAAGAAAAGATATATATATATATATATATATATATATATATATATATATATATATATATATATATATATATATATATATATATATATTTATTTATTTATTTTAAATTTCCTTTGTCGCTGTTTCCCGCGTTAGCGAGGTAGAGCAAGGAAACAGACGAAAGAATATATATATATATATATATATATATATATATATATATATATATATATATATATATATATATATATCCCTGGGGATAGGGGAGAAAGAATACTTCCCACGCATTCCTCACGTGTCGTAGAAGGCGACTAAAGGGGACGGGAGCGGGGGGCCAGAAATCCTCCCCTCCTTGTATTAACGTTCTAAAATGGGAAACAGAAGAAGGAGTCACGCGAGGAGTGCTCATCCTCCTCGAAGGCTCAGATTGGGGTGTCTAAATGTGTGTGGATGTAACCAAGATGTGAAAAAAGGAGAGATAGGCAGTATGTTTGAGGAAAGGAACCTGGATGTCTTGGCTCTGAGTGAAACGAAGCTCAAGTGTAAAGGGGAAGAGTGGTTTGGGAATGTCTTGGGAGTAAAGTCAGGGGTTAGTGAGAGGACAAGAGCAAGGGAAGGAGTAGCACTACTCGTGAATCAGGAGTTGTTGGATTACGTTATAGAGTGTAAGAAAGTAAATTCTAGATTGATATGGGAAAAACTGAAAGTTGATGTAGAGAGATGGGTGATTATTGGTGCATATGCACCTGGGCATGAGAAGAAAGATCATGAGAGGCAAGTGTTTTGGGAGCAGCTGAATGAGTGTGTTAGTGGTTTTGATACACAATACCGGGTTGTAGTGATGGGTGATTTGAATGCAAAGGTGATTAATGTGGCAGTTGAGGGAATAATTGGTATACATTGGGTGTTTATTGATGTAAATGGAAATGGTGAAGAGCTTGTAGATTTATGTGTTGAAAAAGGACTGGTGACTGGGAATACCTGGTTTATAAATCGAGATATACATAGAGTACGTTTGTATGTAGGAGAGATGGCCAGAGAGCGTTATTGGATTACGTGTTAATTGACAGGCGCGCGAAAGAGAGACCTATGGTATGTTAATGTGCTGAGAGGTGCAACTGGAGAGATGTCTGATCATTATCTTGTGGAGGCGAAGGTGAAGATTTGTAGGGGTTTTCAGAAAAGAAGAGAGAATGTTGTGGTGAAGAGAGTGGTGAGAGTGAGTGAGCTTGGGAAGGAGACTTTTGTGAGGAAGTACCAGGAGAGACTGAGTACAGAATGGAAAAAGGTGAGAACAAAAGAGGTAAGGGGAGTGGGGGAGGAATGGGATGTATTTAGGGAAGCAGTGATGGCTTGCGCAAAAGATGCTTGTGGCATGAGAAGCGTGGGAGGTGGGTTGATTAGAAAAGGTAGTGAGTGGTGGGATTAAGAAGTAAGATTATTAGTGAAAGAGAAGAAAGAGTCATTTGGACGATTTTTGCAGGGAAAAAATGCAAATGAGTGGGAGAGGTATAAAAGAAAGAGGCAGGAGGTCAAGAGAAAGGTGCAAGAGGTGAAAAAGAGGGCAAATGAGAGTTGGGGTGAGAGAGTATCATTAAATTTTAGGGAAAATAAAAAGATGCTTTGGAAGGAGGTAAATAAAGTGCGTAAGACAAGGGAACAAATGGCTACTTCAGTGAATGGGGCTAATATGGAGGTGATAACAAGTAGTATTAATGTGAGAAGGAGATGGAGTTAGTATTTTGAAGGTTTGTTGAATGTGTTTGATGATAGAGTGGCATATATAGGGTGTTTTGATCGAGGTGGTATGCAAAGTGAGAGGGTTAGGGAAAATCATTTGGTAAACAGAGAAGAGGTCGTAAAAGCTTTGCGGAAGATGAAAGCCTGGAAGGCAGCCGGTTTGGATGGTATTGCGTCGGAATTTATTAAAAATGGGGGTGACTGTATTGTTGACTGGTTGGTAAGGTTATTCAATGTATGTATGACTCATGGTGAGGTGCCTGAGGTTTGGCTCTTTGGAAGGTATCATGAATATATGGTGTGGGAGGCAAGTTGTTAGAAGCAGTGAAAAGCTTTTATCGAGAATGTAAGGCATGTGTACGTGTAGGAAGAGAGGAAAGTGATTGGTTCTCAGTGAATATAGGTTAGCAGGAAGGGTGTGTGATGTCTCCACGGTTGTTTAATTTGTTTTTGGATGTGGTTGTTAGGGAGGTGAATGCAAGTGTTTTGGAAAGAGGGGCAAGAATGCAGTCTGTTGGGATGAGAGAGCTTGGGAAGTGAGTCAGTTGTTGTTCGCTGATGATACAGCTCGGTTGGCTGATTCATATGAGAAACTGCAGAAGAGTTTGGTGAAGTGTGTGAAAGAAGAAAGTTAAAAGTAAATGTGAATAAGAGCAAGGTTATTAGGTATAGTAGGGTTGAGGGTCAAGTCAATTGGGATGTAAGTTTGAAAGGATATAAACTGGAGGAAGTAAAGTGTTTTAGATATTTGTGAGTGGATATGGCAGAGGATGGACACATTGAAGCGGAAGTGAATCATAGGGTGGGGGAAAGGGCGAGAATTCTGGGAGCTTTGGAGATTGTTTGGAAGTCAAGTACATTATCTCGGAAAGCAAAAACGGGCATGTTTCAATGAACAGTGGTTCCAACAATGTTGTATGGGTTCGAGGCGTGGGCTATGGATAGAGCTGTGCGCAGGAAAGTGGATGTGATGAAAATGAGATGTTTCAGTACAATATGTGGTGTGAGGTGCTTTGATCAAGTAGGTAATGTAAGGTTAAGAGAGATGTATGGAAATAAAAAGAGTGTGGTTGAGAGAGCAGAAGAGGGTCTTTTGAAATGGTTTGGTCACATGGAGAGAATGAGTGAGGAAAGATTGACCAAGAAGATATATGTGTCACAGGTGGAGGGAACGAGGAGAAGTGGAAGACCATATTGGAGGTGGAAAAATGGAGTGAAAAAGATTTTGAGTGATTGGGGCCTAAACTTGCAGGAGGGTGAGAGGCGTGCATGCAAGGAATAGAGTGAATTGGAACGATATGGTATAGCGGGGTCGACAGGCTGTCAATGGCTTGAACCAGGGCATATGAAGCGTCTGGGGTAAATCATGGAAAGTTTTGTGGGGCCTGGATATGGAAAGGGAGCTGTGGTTTCGGTGCATAATTATATGACAGCTAGAGACTGAGTGTGATCGAATGGGGCCTTTGTTGTCTTTTCCCAGCCCTACCTCGTACACATTAGGGTGGAGGGGTTGTTATTTCATGTGTGGCGGGGTGGCGATGGGAATAAATAAAGGCAGACTATGAATTATTTACAAGTATATATATGTATAAGTCTGTGTGTGTATATGTATGTGTACATTGAGATGTATACGTATGTATATTTGCGTGTGTGGACGTGTATGTATATACAAGTGTATGTGGGTGGGCTGGGCCATTCTTTCGTCTGTTTCCTTGCGCTACCTCGCTAACACGGGAGACAGCGACAAAGCAAAATAAATAAAATATATATACACACACACACACACACACACACACATATATATATATATATATATATATATATATATATATATATATATATATATATATATATATATATATATATATATATATCCCTGGGGATAGGGGAGAAAGAATACTTCCCACGTATTCCCTGCGTGTCGTAGAAGGCGACTAAAAGGGATGGGAGCGGGGGGCTGGAAATCCTCTCCTCTCGTTTTTCTTTATTTCTCGAAAAGAAGGAACATAGAAGGGGGCCAGGTGAGGATATTCCCTCAAAGGCCCAGTCCTCTGTTCTTAGCGCTACCTCGCTAATGCGGGAAAAGGCGAATAGTATGAAAGAAAAAGAAAGAATATATATATATGTATATATATATATATATATATATATATATATATATATATATATATATATATATATATATATATATATATATATATATATATATTTTGTTATTATTATTTTCCTTTGTCGCTGTCTCCCGCGTTAGCGAGGTAGCGCAAGGAAACACACGAAAGAATGGCCCAACCCGCCCACATACACATGTTTATACATACACGTCCACACACGCAAACATACATACCTATACATCTCAATGTACACATACATATACACACACAGACATATACATATATACACATGTACATAATTCATAGTCTGCCTTTATTTGTTCCCATCGCCACCTTGCCACACGTGGAATAACAGCCCCCTCCCCCCTCATGTGTGCGAGGTAGCGCTAGAAAATGACACCAAAGGCCCCCATTCGTCACACTCAATCTGTAGCTGTCATGTAATAATGCACCGAAACCACAGCTCCCTTTCCACATCCAGGCCCCACACAACTTTCCATGGTTTACCCCAGACGCTTCACATGCCCTGATTCAATCCATTGACAACATGTCGACCCCGGTATATCACATCGTTCCAATTCACTCTATTCCTTGCATGCCTTTCACCCTCCTGAATGTTCAGGCCCCAATCACTCAAAATCTTTTTCACTCCATCTTTCCACCTAAAATTTTGTCTGCCACTTCTCCTCGCTCCCTCCACCTCTGACACATATATCCTCCTGGTCAGTCTTTCCTCGCTCATTCTCTCCATGTGACCAAACCATTTCAAAACACCCTCTTCAGCTCTCTCAACCACACTCTTTCTATTTCCACACATCTATCTTACCCTTACATTACTTACTCGATCAAACCACCTCACACCACATAATTTCCTCAAACATCTCATTTCCAGCACATCCATCCTCCTGCGCATAACTCTATCCATAGCCCACGCCTCGCAACCATACAACATTGTTGGAACAACTATTCCTTCAAACATACCCATTTTTGCTTTCCGAGATAATGTTCTCAACTTCCAAACATTCTTCAATGCTCCCAGAATTTTCGCCCCCTCCCCCATCCTATGGTTAACTTCCGCTCCATGGTTCCATCCGCTGCCAGACCCTCACCCATACTGTACCTAATAACCTTGCTCTTATTCACATTTACTCTTAACTTTCTTCTTTCACACACTTTACCAAACTCAGGCACCAGCTTCTGCAGTTTCTTACATGAATCAGCCACCACTGCTGTATCATCAGCAAACAAAAACTGACTCACTTCCCAAGCTCTCTCATCCACAACAGATTGCATACTTTCCCCTCTTTCCAAAACTCTTACATTCACCTCCCTAACAACACCATCCATAAATATATTAAACAACCGTGAGACATCACACACCCCTGCCGCAAACCCACATTCACTGACAACCAATCACTTTCCTCTGTTTCTACACGTACACATGCCTTACATCCTCGATAAAAACTTTTCACTGCTTCTAACAACTTGCCTCCCACACCATATATTCTTAAACCCTTCTATGCCATTACCTCCCCTTACCTCCTTTGTTCTCACCTTATTCCATTCTGTACTCAGTCTCTCCTGGTACTTCCTCACACAACTCTCCTTCCACGCTCACTTACTCTCACCACTCTCTTCACCCCAACATTCTCTCTTCGTTTCTGAAAACACCCACAATTCTTCACCTTCGCCTTCACAAGATAATTATCAGACATCCCTCCAGTTGCACCTCTCAGCACACTAACATCCAAAAGTCTCTCTTTCGTGCGTCTATCAATTAACACGTAATCCAACAACGCTCTCTGGCCATCTCTCCTACTTACATACGTATACTTATGTATATCTCGCTTTTTAAACCACGTATTTCCAATCACCAGTCCTTTTTCAGCAAATAAATCTACAAGCCCCTCAACATTTCCAATTACAACACTGAGCACTCCATGTATACCAATTATTCCCTCAACTACTACATTACTCACCTGTGCATTCAAATCACCCACCACTATTTCCCGGTCTTGTGCATCAAAGCCACTAACACACTCATTCAGCTGCTCCCAAAACACTTGCCTCTCATTATCTTTCTTCTCATGCCCAGGTGCATATGCACCAAACATCACCCATCTCTCTCCATCAACTTTCAGTTTTACCCATATCAATCTAGAATTTACTTTCTTACACTCTATCATATACTCCCACAACTCCTGATTCAGGAGTAGTGCTACTCCTTCCCTTGCTCTTGTCCTCTCACTAACCCCTGACTTTACTCCCAAGACATTCTCAAACCACTCTTCTCCTTTACCCTTGAGCTTCGTTTCACTCAGAGCCAAAACATCCAGGTTCCTTTCCTCAAACATACTACCTATCTCTCCTTTTTTCTTATCTTGGTTACGTCCACACACATTTAGACACCCATATCTGAGCCGTCGAGGAGGATGAGTACTCCACGCGTGACTCCTTCTGTTTCCCCTTTTAGAAAGTTAAAATACAAGAAGGGGAGTGTTTCTTGCCCCCCGCTCACGTCCCCTTTAGTCTCCTTCTATGACACGTGATGAATGCGTGGGAAGTATTCTTTCTCCACTATCCCCAGGGATAATATATATATATATATATATATATATATATATATATATATATATATATATATATATATATATATATATATATATATATATATATATATATATATATATATATATATATATATATATATATATCTTTTCTTTCTTTCAAACTATTCGCCATTTCCCGCATTAGCGAGGTAGCGTTAAGAACAGAGGACTGGGCCTTTGAGGGAATACCCTCACCTGGCCCAATTCTCTATTCCTTCTTTTGGAAAATTACAAAAAAAAAAAACGAGAGGGAAGGATTTCCAGCCCCCCGCTCCCTCCCCTTTTAGTCGCCTTCTACGACACGCAGGGAATACGTGGGAAGTACTCTTAATATATATATATATGTGTATGTTTTTTTTTTTTTTTTTTTTATACTTTGTCGCTGTCTCCCGCGTTTGCGAGGTAGCGCAAGGAAACAGACGAAAGAAATGGCCCACCCCCCCCCCCCCATACACATGTACATACACACGTCCACACACGCAAATATACATACCTACACAGCTTTCCATGGTTTACCCCAGACGCTTCACATGCCTTGATTCAATCCACTGACAGCACGTCAACCCCTGTATACCACATCGCTCCAATTCACTCTATTCCTTGCCCTCCTTTCACCCTCCTGCATGTTCAGGCCCCGATCACACAAAATCTTTTTCACTCCATCTTTCCACCTCCAATTTGGTCTCCCTCTTCTCCTCGTTCCCTCCACCTCCGACACATATATCCTCTTGGTCAATCTTTCCTCACTCATTCTCTCCATGTGCCCAAACCATTTCAAAACACCCTCTTCTGCTCTCTCAACCACGCTCTTTTTATTTCCACACATCTCTCTTACCCTTACGTTACTTACTCGATCAAACCACCTCACACCACACATTTTCCTCAAACATCTCATTTCCAGCACATCCATCCTCCTGCGCACATCTCTATCCATAGCCCACGCCTCGCAACCATACAACATTGTTGGAACCACTATTCCTTCAAACATACCCATTTTTGCTTTCCGAGATAATGTTCTCGACTTCCACACATTTTTCAAGGCTCCCAATATTTTCGCCCCCTCCCCCACCCTATGATCCACTTCCGCTTCCATGGTTCCATCCGCTGACAGATCCACTCCCAGATATCTAAAACACTTCACTTCCTCCAGTTTTTCTCCATTCAAACTCACCTCCCAATTAACTTGACCCTCACCCCTACTGTACCTAATAACCTTGCTCTTATTCACATTTACTCTTAACTTTCTTCTTCCACACACTTTACCAAACTCAGTCACCAGCTTCTGCAGTTTCTCACATGAATCAGCCACCAGCGCTGTATCATCAGCGAACAACAACTGACTCACTTCCCAAGCTCTCTCATCCCCAACAGACTTCATACTTGCCCCTCTTTCCAGGACTCTTGCATTTACCTCCCTAACAACCCCATCCATAAACAAATTAAACAACCATGGAGACATCACACACCCCTGCCGCAAACCTACATTCACTGAGAACCAATCACTTTCCTCTCTTCCTACACGTACATATGCCTTACATCCTCGATAAAAACTTTTCACTGCTTCTAACAACTTGCCTCCCACACCATATATTCTTAATACCTTCCACAGAGCATCTCTATCAACTCTATTATATGCCTTCTCCAGATCCATAAATGCTACATACAAATCCATTTGCTTTTCTAAGTATTTCTCACATACATTCTTCAAAGCAAACACCTGATCCACACATCCTCTACCACTTCTGAAACCACACTGCTCTTCCCCAATCTGATGCTCTGTACATGCCTTCACCCTCTCAATCAATACCCTCCCATATAATTTACCAGGAATACTCAACAAACTTATACCTCTGTAATTTGAGCACTCACTCTTATCCCCTTTGCCTTTGTACAATGGCACTATGCACGCATTCCGCCAATCCTCAGGCACCTCACCATGAGTCATACATACATTAAATAACCTTACCAACCAGTCAACAATACAGTCACCCCCTTTTTTAATAAATTCCACTGCAATACCATCCAAACCTGCTGCCTTGCCGGCTTTCATCTTCCGCAAAGCTTTTACTACCTCTTCTCTGTTTACCAAATCATTTTCCCTAACCCTCTCACTTTGCACACCACCTCGACCAAAACACCCTATATCTGCCACTCTGTCATCAGACACATTCAACAAACCTTCAAAATACTCATTCCATCTCCTTCTCACATCACCGCTACTTGTTATCACCTCCCCATTTACGCCCTTCACTAAAGTTCCCATTTGCTCCCTTGTCTTACGCACCCTATTTACCTCCTTCCAGAACATCTTTTTATTCTCCCTAAAATTTACTGATAGTCTCTCACCCCAACTCTCATTTGCCCTTTTTTTCACCTCTTGCACCTTTCTCTTGACCTCCTGTCTCTTTCTTTTATACTTCTCCCACTCAATTGCATTTTTTCCCTGCAAACATCGTCCAAATGCCTCTCTCTTCTCTTTCACTAATACTCTTACTTCTTCATCCCACCACTCACTACCCTTTCTAAACAGCCCACCTCCCACTCTTCTCATGCCACAAGCATCTTTTGCGCAATCCATCACTGATTCCCTAAATACATCCCATTCCTCCCCCACTCCCCTTACTTCCATTGTTCTCACCTTTTTCCATTCTGTACACAGTCTCTCCTGGTACTTCCCCACACAGGTCTCCTTCCCAAGCTCACTTACTCTCACCACCTTCTTCACCCCAACATTCACTCCTCTTTTCTGAAAACCCATACTAATCTTCACCTTAGCCTCCACAAGATAATGATCAGACATCCCTCCAGTTGCACCTCTCAGCACATTAACATCCAAAAGTCTCTCTTTCGCACGCCTGTCAATTAACACGTAATCCAATAACGCTCTCTGGCCATCTCTCCTACTTACATAAGTATACTTATGTATATCTCGCTTTTTAAACCAGGTATTCCCAATCATCAGTCCTTTTTCAGCACATAAATCTACAAGCTCTTCACCATTTCCATTTACAACACTGAACACCCCATGCATACCAATTATTCCCTCAACTGCCACATTACTCACCTTTGCATTCAAATCACCCATCACTATAACCCGGTCTCGTGCATCAAAACCGCTAACACACTCATTCAGCTGCTCCCAAAACACTTGCCTCTCATGATCTTTCTTCTCATGCCCAGGTGCATATGCACCAATAATCACCCACCTCTCTCCATCAACTTTCAATTTTACCCATATTAATCGAGAATTTACTTTCTTACATTCTATCACATACTCCCACAACTCCTGTTTCAGGAGTATTGCTACTCCTTCCCTTGCTCTTGTCCTCTCACTAACCCCTGACTTCACTCCCCAGACATTTCCAAACCACTCTTCCCCTTTACCCTTGAGCTTCGTTTCACTCAGAGCCAAAACATCCAGGTTCCTTTCCTCAAACATACTACCTATCTCTCCTTTTTTCACATCTTGGTTACATCCACACACATTTAGGCACCCCACTCTGAGCCTTCGAGGAGGATGATCACTCCCCGCGTGACTCCTTCTTCTGTTTCCCATTTTAGAAAGTTAATACAAGGAGGGGAGGATTTCCGGCCCCCCGCTCCCGTCCCCTCTAGTCGCTTTGTACGACACGCGAGGAATACGTGGGAAGTATTCTTTCACCCCTATCCCCAGGGATAATATACATATATATATACATATACACACACACACACATACACACACATACGCACATACACACACACACACACACACACACACATATATATACATATGAAAAATGTAAGAAACAATTTAGAAAACAAACTTTTAGCTTGAAATGAATGAAAAAAAAAAAATGAATGTCACATAATGGTTCAACCTCTGGCTATGGAAAAGGAAATGTACAATTTATTCACACAAACGTCAATAGCAGTTCTCATCAATTTCACCACTGTATCAATAAGCTTCAATGACTAAGCTACATTTTTCTCCAACTTCACTATTTTCTTTTCAAAAACACCATGCATGAAAACTATCACTCCATTAACACAACTATAAACATTTACTTCCCCTTTAAAAGTTCTGGGGAAGTCTGTCTCGATACACTGCGGCGATGCGACGCGACGCTGACACAATCACTGTCACAATATCACTTCTGCCTCCTCAGAAGTGATATTGTATAATACAAAATATATAAATCAGAAAATTTCCTCTGTAAAAGTTCCTGTACTATGTACATATATTTCACTTATGTACCTATCCAAAGTGTAGGAATATCCATCCCCAGCTTGATCTTAAGCTCTTTTTCAATTAATGTTACAATATATGTGTATATATATATATATATATATATATATATATATATATATATATATATATATATATATATATATATATATATATATATATATATATATATATATATATATATATATATATATATATATATATATATATATATATATATATATATATATATATATATATATATATATATATATATATATATATATATATATGTATATATATATATATATATATATATGTATATATATATATATATATATATATATATGTGTATATATATATATACATATATATATATATATATATATATATATATATATATATATATATATATATATATATATATATATATATATATATATATATATATATATATATTTTTCTTTATTCTTTATTATTATTATACTTTGTCGCTGTCTCCCGCGTTTGCGAGGTAGCGCAAGGAAACAGACGAAAGAAATGGCCCTACCCCCCCCCCATACACATGTATATACATACGTCCACACACGCAAATATACATACCTACACAGCTTTCCATGGTTTACCCCAGACGCTTCAATGCGTTGATTCAATCCACTGACAGCACGTCAACCCCGGTATACCACATCGCTCCAATTCATTCTATTCCTTGCCCTCCTTTCACCCTCATGCATGTTCAGGCCCCGATCACACAAAATCATTTTCACTCCATCTTTCCACCTCCAATTTGGTCTCCCTCTTCTCCTCGTTCCCTCCACCTCCGACACATATATCCTCTTGGTCAATCTTTCCTCACTCATTCTCTCCATGTGCCCAAACCACTTCAAAACACCCTCTTCTGCTCTCTCAACCACGCTCTTTTTATTTCCACACATCTCTCTTACCCTTACGTTACTCACTCGGTCAAACCATCTCACACCACACATTGTCCTCAAACATCTCATTTCCAGCACATCCATCCTCCTGCGCACAACTCTATCTATAGCCCACGCCTCGCAACCATACAACATTGTTGGAACCACTATTCCTTCAAACATACCCATTTTTGCTTTCCGAGATAATGTTCTCGACTTCCACACATTCTTCAAGGCCCCCAGAATTTTCGCCCCCTCCCCCACCCTATGATCCACTTCCGCTTCCATGGTTCCATCCGCTGCCAGATCCACTCCCAGATATCTAAAACACTTCACTTCCTCCAGTTTTTCTCCATTCAAACTCACCTCCCAATTGACTTGACCCTCAACCCTACTGTACCTAATAACCTTGCTCTTATTCACATTTACTCTTAACTTTCTTCTTCCACACACTTTACCAAACTCAGTCACCAGCTTCTGCAGTTTCTCACATGAATCAGACACCAGCGCTGTATCATCAGCGAACAACAACTGACTCACTTCCCAAGCTCTCTCATCCCCAACAGACTTCATACTTGCCCCTCTTTCCAAAACTCTTGCATTTACCTCATAACAACCCCATCCATAAACAAATTAAACAACCATGGAGACATCACACACCCCTGCCGCAAACATACATTCACTGAGAACCAATCACTTTCCTCTCTTCCTACACGTACACATGCCTTACATCCTCGATAAAAACTTTTCACTGCTTCTAACAACTCTCCTCCCACACCATATATTCTTAATACCTTCCACAGAGAATCTCTATCAACTCTATCATATGCCTTCTCCAGATCCATAAATGCTACATACAAATCCATTTGCTTTTCTAAGTATTTCTCACATACATTCTTCAAAGCAAACACCTGATCCACACATCCTCTACCACTTCTGAAACCACACTGCTCTTCCCCAATCTGATGCTCTGTACATGCCTTCACCCTCTCAATCAATACCCTCCCATATAATTTACCAGGAATACTCAACAAACTTATACCTCTGTAATTTGAGCACTCACTCTTATCCCCTTTGCCTTTGTACAATGGTACTATGCACGCATTCCGCCAATCCTCAAGCACCTCGCCATGAGTCATACATACATTAAATAACCTTACCAACCAGTCAACAATACAGTCACCCCCTTTTTTAATAAATTCCACTGCAATACCATCCAAACCTGCTGCCTTGCCGGCTTTCATCTTCCGCAAAGCTTTCACTACCTCTTCTCTGTTTACCAAAACATTTTCCCTAACCCTCTCACTTTGCACACCACCTCGACCAAAACACCCTATATCTGCCACTCTATCATCAAACACATTCAACAAACCCTCAAAATACTCACTCCATCTCCTTCTCACATCACCACTACTTGTTATCACCTCCCCATTTGCGTACTTCACTGAAGTTCCCATTTGCTCCCTTGTCTTACGCACTTTATTTACCTCCTTCCAGAATATCTTTTTATTCTCCCTAAAATTTAATGATTCTCACCCCAACTCTCTTTTGCCCTTTTTTTCACCTCTTGCACCTTTCTCTTGACCTCCTGTCTCTTTCTTTTATACATCTCCCACTCAATTGCATTTTTTCGCTGCAAACATCGTCCAAATACCTCTCTCTTCTCTTTCACTAATACTCTTACTTTCAGCACATAAATCTACAAGCTCTTCACCATTTCCATTTCCAACACTGAACACCCCATGTATACCAATTATTCCCTCAACTGCCACATTACTCACCTTTACATTCAAATCACCCATCACTATAACCCGGTCTCGTGCATCCAAACCACTAACACACTCATTCAGCTGCTCCCAGAACACTTGCCTCTCATGATCTTTCTTATCATGCCCGGGTGCATATGCACCAATAATCACCCATCTCTCTCCATCAACTTTCAGTTTTACCCATATTAATCGAGAATTTACTTTCTTACATTCTATCATATACTCCCACAACTCCTGTTTCAGGTGTATTCCTACTCCTTCCCTTGCTCTTGTCCTCTCACTAACCCCTGACTTTATTCCCCAGACATTCCCAAACCACTCTTCCCCTTTACCCTTGAGCTTCGTTTCACTCAGAGCCAAAACATCCAGGTTCCTTTCCTCAAACATACTACATATCTGTCCTTTTTTCACATCTTGGTTACATCCACACACATTTAGGCACCCTACTCTGAGCCTTCGAGGAGGATGAGCACTCCCCGCGTGACTCCTTCTGTTTCCCATTTTAGAAAGTTAATACAAGGAGGGGAGGATTTCTGGCCCCCCGCTCCCGTCCCCTCTAGTCGCTTTCTACGACACGCGAGGAATATATATATATATATATATATATATATATATATATATATATATATATATATATATATATATATATATATATATATATATATATATATATATATATATATATATATATATATATATATATATATATATATATATATATATATATATATACAGTGCCATTGTACAAAGGCAAAGGGGATAAGAGGAAGTGCTCAAATTACAGATGTATAAGTTTGTTGAGTATTCCTGTTAAATTATATGGGAGGGTATTGATTGAGAGGGTAAATGCATGTACAGAGCATCAGATTGGGGAAGAGCAGTGTGGTTACATAAGTGGTAGAGGATGTGTGGATCAGGTGTTTGCTTTGAAGAATGTATGTGAGAAATACTTAGAAAAGCAAATGGATTTGTATGTAGCATTTATGGATCTGGAGAAGGCAAATGATAAAGTTGATAGAGATGCTCTGTGGAAGGTATTAAGAATATATGGTGTGGGAGGCAAGTTGTTAGGAGCAGTGAAAAGTTATTATCGAGGATGTAAGGCATGTGTACGTGTAGGAAGAGAGGAAAGTGATTGGTTCTCAGTGACTGTAGGTTTGCGGCAGGGGTGTGTGATGTCTCCAAGGTTGTTTAATTTGTTTATGGATGGGGTTGTTAGGGAGGTGAATGCAAGAGTTTTGGAAAGAGGGGCAAGTATGAAGTCTGTTGGGGATGAGAGAGCTTGGGAAGTGAGTCAGTTGTTGTTCGCTGATGATACAGCGCTGGTGGCTGATTCATGTGAGAAACTGCAGAAGCTGGTAACTGAGTTTGGTAAAGTGTGTGAAAGAAGAAATTTAAGAGTAAATGTGAACAAGAGCAAGGTTATTAGGTACAGTAGGGTTGAGGGTCAAGTCAATTGGGAGGTGAGTTTGAATGGAGAAAAACTGGAGGAAGTGAAGTGTTTTAGATATCTGGGAATGGATCTGGCAGCGGTTGGAACCATGGAAGAGGAAGTGGATCATAGGGTGGGGGAGGGGGCGAAAATCCTGAGAGCCTTAAGTATGTGTGGAAGTCGAGAACATTATCTCGGAAAGCGAAAATGGGTATGTTTGAAGGAATAGTGGTTCCAACAATGTTGTATGGTTGCGAGGCGTGGGCTATGGATAGAGTTGTGCGCAGGAGGATGGATGTGCTGGAAATGAGATGTTTGAGGACAATGTGTGGTGTAAGGTGGTTTGATCGTGTAAGTAACGTAAGGGTAAGAAAGATGTGTGGAAATAAAAAGAGCGTGGTTGAGAGAGCAGAAGAGGGTGTTTTGAAATGGTTTGGGCACATGGAGAGAATGAGTGAGGAAAGATTGACCAAGAGGATATATGTGTCGGAGGTGGAGGGAACGAGGAGAAGAGGGAGACCAAATTGGAGGTGGAAAGATATAGTGAAAAAGATTTTGTGTTATCGGGGCCTGAGCATGCAGGAGGGTGAAAGGAGGGCAAGGAATAGAGTGAATTGGATCGATATGGTATACCGGGGTTGACGTGCTGTCAGTGGATTGAATCAAGGCATGTGAAGCGTCTGGGGTAAACCATGGAAAGCTGTGTAGGTATGTATATTTGCGTGTGTGGACGTATGTATATACATGTGTATGGGGGTGGGTTGGGCCATTTCTTTCGTCTGTTTCCTTGCGCTACCTCGCAAACGCGGGAGACAGCGACAAAGCAAAAAAAAAAAAAATATATGTGTATATATATATATATATATATATATTGGTATGCATGGGGTGTTCAGTGTTGTAAATGGAAATGGTGAAGAGCTTGTAGATATATGTGCTGAAAAAGGACTGATGATTGGGAATACCTGGTTTAAAAAGCGAGATATACATAAGTATACTTATGTAAGTACGAGAGATGGCCAGAGAGCATTATTGGATTACGTGTTAATTGACAGGCGTGCGAAAGAGAGACTTTTGGATGTCAATGTGCTGAGAGGTGCAACTGGAGGGATGTCTGATCATTATCTTGTGGAGGCTAAGGTGAAGATTAGTATGGGTTTTCAGAAAAGAAGAGTTAATGTTGGGGTGAAGAAGGTGGTGAGAGTAAGTGAGCTTGGGAAGGAGACCTGTGTGAAGAAGTATCAGGAGAGACTGTGTACAGAATGGAAAAAGGTGAGAACAATGGAAGTAAGGGGAGTGGGGGAGGAATGGGATGTATTTAGGGAATCAGTGATGGATTGCGCAAAAGATGCTTGTGGCATGAGAAGAGTGGGAGGTGGGCTGTTTAGAAAGGGTAGTGAGTGGTGGGATGAAGAAGTAAGAGTATTAGTGAAAGAGAAGAGAGAGGCATTTGGACGATTTTTGCAGGGAAAAAATGCAATTGAGTGGGAGAAGTATAAAAGAAAGAGACAGGAGGTCAAGAGAAAGGTGCAAGAGGTGAAAAAAAGGGCAAATGAGAGTTGGGGTGAGAGACTATCAGTAAATTTTAGGGAGAATAAAAAGATGTTCTGGAAGGAGGTAAATAGGGTACGTAAGACAAGGGAGCAAATGGGAACTTCAGTGAAGGGCGTAAATGGGGAGGTGATAACAAGTAGTGGTGATGTGAGAAGGAGATGGAATGAGTATTTTGAAGGTTTGTTGAATGTGTCTGATGACAGAGTGGCAGATATAGGGTGTTTGGGTCGAGGTGGTGTGCAAAGTGAGAGGGTTAGGGAAAATGATTTGGTAAACAGAGAAGAGGTAGTAAAAGCTTTGCGGAAGATGAAAGCCGGCAAGGCAGCAGGTTTGGATGGTATTGCAGTGGAATTTATTAAAAAAGGGGGTGACTGTATTGTTGACTGGTTGGTAAGGTTATTTAATGTATGTATGACTCATGGTGAGGTGCCTGAGGATTGGCGGAATGCGTGCATAGTGCCATTGTACAAAGGCAAAGGGGATAAGAGTGAGTGCTCAAATTACAGAGGTATAAGTTTGTTGAGTATTCCTGGTAAATTATATGGGAGGGTATTGATTGAGAGGGTGAAGGCATGTACAGAGCATCAGATTGGGGAAGAGCAGTGTGGTTTCAGAAGTGGTAGAGGATGTGTGGATCAGGTGTTTGCTTTGAAGAATGTATGTGAGAAATACTTAGAAAAGCAAATGGATTTGTATGTAGCATTTATGGATCTGGAGAAGGCATATGATAGAGTTGATAGAGATGCTCTGTGGAAGGTATTAAGAATATATGGTGTGGGAGGCAAGTTGTTAGAAGCAGTGAAAAGTTTTTATCGAGGATGTAAGGCATGTGTACGTGTAGGAAGAGAGGAAAGTGATTGGTTCTCAGTGAATGTAGGTTTGCGGCAGGGGTGTGTGATGTCTCCATGGTTGTTTAATTTGTTTATGGATGGGGTTGTTAGGGAGGTAAATGCAAGAGTCTTGGAAAGAGGGGCAAGTATGAAGTCTGTTGGGGATGAGAGAGCTTGGGAAGTGAGTCAGTTGTTGTTCGCTGATGATACAGCGCTGGTGGCGGATTCATGTGAGAAACTGCAGAAGCTGGTGACGGAGTTTGGTAAAGTGTGTGGAAGAAGAAAGTTAAGAGTAAATGTGAATAAGAGCAAGGTTATTAGGTACAGTAGGGCTGAGGGTCAAGTCAATTGGGAGGTGAGTTTGAATGGAGAAAAACTGGAGGAAGTGAAGTGTTTTAGATATCTGGGAGTGGATCTGTCAGCGGATGGAACCATGGAAGCGGAAGTGGATCATAGGGTGGGGGAGGGGGCGAAAATTTTGGGAGCCTTGAAAAATGTGTGGAAGTCGAGAACATTATCCCGGAAAGCAAAAATGGGTATGTTTGAAGGAATAGTAGTTCCAACAATGTTGTATGGTTGCGAGGCGTGGGCTATGGATAGAGTTGTGCGCAGGAGGATGGATGTGCTGGAAATGAGATGTTTGAGGACAATGTGTGGTGTGAGGTGGTTTGATCGAGTAAGTAACGTAAGGGTAAGAGAGATGTGTGGAAATAAAAAGAGCGTGGTTGAGAGAGCAGAAGAGATTGTTTTAAAATGGTTTGGGCACATGGAGAGAATGAGTGAGGAAAGATTGACCAAGAGGATATATGTGTCGGAGGTGGAGGGAACGAGGAGAAGAGGGAGACCAAATTGGAGGTGGAAAGATGGAGTGAAAAAGATTTTGTGTGATCGGGGCCTGAACATGCAGGAGGGTGAAAGGAGGGCAAGGAATAGAGTGAATTGGAGCGATGTGGTATACAGGGGTTGACGTGCTGTCAGTGGATTGAATCAAGGCATGTGAAGCGTCCGGGGTAAACCATGGAAAGCTGTGTAGGTATGTATATTTGTGTGTGTGGACGTGTGTATGTACATGTGTATGGGGGGGGTTGGGCCATTTCTTTCGTCTGTTTCCTTGCGCTACCTCGCAATACGCGGGAGACAGCGACAAAGTATAAAAAAAAAAAAAAAAAAAAAAAAAAAAAAATATATATATATATATATATATATATATATATATATATATATATATATATATAGATATATTTATATATATATATATATATATATATATATTATATATGTATATATATATATATATATATATATATATATATATATATATATATATATATATATATATATATATATATATATATATATATATATATATATATATATATATATATATATATATATATATATATATATATATATATATATATATATATATATTAATTACAGAGGTATAAGTTTGTTGAGTGTTCCTGGTGAGTTGTATGGGAGGGTGTTGATTGAGAGGGTGGGGGCGTGTGCAGAGCGTCGGATTGGGGGGGAGCGGTGTGGTTTCGGGGGTGGTTGGGGGTGTGTGGATCGGGTGTTTGCTTTGAAGAATGTATATGAGAAATACTTAGAAAAGCAAATGGATTTGTATGTAGCATTTATGGATCTGGAGAAGGCATATGATAGAGTTGATAGAGATGCTCTGTGGAAGGTATTAAGAATATATGGTGTGGGAGGCAAGTTGTTAGAAGCAGTGAAAAGTTTTTATCGAGGATGTAAGGCATGTGTACGTGTAGGAAGAGAGGAAAGTGATTGGTTCTCAGTGACTGTAGGTTTGCGGCAGGGGTGTGTGATGTCTCCATGGTTGTTTAATTTGTTTATGGATGGGGTTGTTAGGGAGGTAAATGCAAGAGTTTTGGAAAGAGGGGGAAGTATGAAGTCTGTTGGGGATGAGAGAGCTTGGGAAGTGAGTCAGTTGTTGTTCGCTGATGATACAGCGCTGGTGGCTGATTCATGTGAGAAACTGCAGAAGCTGGTACTGAGTTTGGTAAAGTGTGTGAAAGAAGAAAGTTAAGAGTAAATGTGAATAAGAGCAAGGTTATTAGGTACAGTAGGGTTGAGGGTCAAGTCAATTGGGAGGTGAGTTTGAATGGAGAAAAACTGGAGGAAGTGAAGTGTTTTAGATATCTGGGAGTGGATCTGGCAGCGGATGGAACCATGGAAGCGGAAGTGGATCATAGGGTGGGGGAGGGGGCGAAAATCTGGAGGCCTTGAAGAATGTGTGGAAGTCGAGAACATTATCTCGGAAAGCAAAAATGGGTATGTTTGAAGGAATAGTGGTTCCAACAATGTTGTATGGTTGCGAGGCGTGGGCTATGGATAGAGTTGTGCGCAGGAGGATGGATGTGCTGGAAATGAGATGTTTGAGGACAATGTGTGGTGTTAGGTGGTTTGATCGAGTGAGTAACGTAAGGGTAAGAGAGATGTGTGGAAATAAAAAGAGCGTGGTTGAGAGAGCAGAAGAGGGTGTTTTGAAGTGGTTTGGGCACATGGAGAGGATGAGTGAGGAAAGATTGACCAAGAGGATATATGTGTCGGAGGTGGAGGGAACGAGGAGAAGAGGGAGACCAAATTGGAGGTGGAAAGATAGAGTGAAAAAGATTTTGTGTTATCGGGGCCTGAACATGCAGGAGGGTGAAAGGAGGGCAAGGAATAGAGTGAATTGGAGCGATGTGGTATACCGGGGTTGACGTGCTGTCAGTGGATTGAATCAAGGCATGTGAAGCGTCTGGGGTAAAGCCATGGAAAGCTGTGTAGGTATGTATATTTGCGTGTGTGGACGTATGTATATACATGTGTATGGGGGTGGGTTGGGCCATTTCTTTCGTCTGTTTCCTTGCGCTACCTCGCAAACGCGGGAGACAGCGACAAAGTATAAAAAAAAAATGTATATATATATATATATATATATATATATATATATATATGTATATATATATATATATATATATATATATATATTCGGGCCCCACACAACTTTCCATGGTTTTCCCCAGACGCTTCACATGCCCTGGTTCAATCCATTGAAAGCACGTCGACCCCGGTATGCTACATCGTTCCAATTTTACTGTATTCCTTGCACGCCTTTCACACTCCTGCATGTTCAAGCCCCGATCACTTAGAATTTTTTTTCACTCCATCTTTCCATCTAAAATTTGGATCTCCCACTTCTCTTCGTTCCCTCCACCTCCGACACATATATCCTCTTAGTCAATTTTTCCTCACTCATTCTCTCCATGTGACCAAACCATTTCAAAACACCCTGTTCTGCTCTCTCCAACACACACTTTTTATTTCCACACATCTCTCTTACCCTTACATTACATACTCGATCAAACCACCTCACACCACATATTGTCCTCTAACATGTCATTTCCAGCACATCCACTCTCCTGCGCACAACTCTATCCACAGCCCACGCCTTGCAACCATACAACACTGTTGGAACCACTATTCCTTCAAACATACCCATTTTTGCTTTCCGAGGTAATGTTCTTGACTTCCAAATATTCTTCAATGCTCCCAAAATTTTCGCCCCCTCCCCACCCTATGATTCACTTCCGCTTCCATGGTCCCATCCGCTGCCAGATCCACTCCCAGATATTTAAAACACTTTCCTTCCTCCAGTTTATATCCATTCAAACTTACCTCCCAATTGACTTGACCCTCAACCCTACTGTACCTAATAACATTGCTCTTATTCACATTTACTCTTAACTTTCTTCTTTCACACACTTTACCAAACTCAGGCACCAGCTTCTGCAGTTTCTTACATGAATCAGCCACCACCGCTGTATCATCAGCGAACAACAACTGACTCTCCTCCCAAGCTCTCTCATCCACAACAGACTGCATACTTGCCCCTCTCTCCAAAACTCTTGCATTCACCTACCTAACAACCCCATCCATAAACAAATTAAACAACCATAGGGACATCACACACCCCTGCCGCAAACCTACATTTAGTGAGAACCAATCACTTTCCTCTCTTCCTACACGTACACATGCCTTACATTCTCGATAAAAACTTTTCACTTCTTCTAACAACTTGCCTCCCACACCATATATTCTTAAAACCTTCCACAGAGCATCTCTATCAACTCTATCATATGCCTTCTCCAGATCCATAAATGCTACATACAAATCCATTTATTTTTCTAAGTATTTCTCTCATACATTCTTCAAAGCAAACACCTGATACACACATCCTCTACCACTTCTGAAACCACACTGCTCTTCTCCAATCTGATACTCTGTACATACCTTCACCCTCTCAATCAATACCCTCCCATATAATTTACCAGGAATACTCAACAAAATTATACCTCTGTAATTTGAGCACTCACTCTTATCCCCTTTGCCTTTGTACAATGGCACAATGCAAGCATTCCGCCAATCCTCAGGCACCTCACCATGAATCATACATACATTAAATAACCTTACCAACCAGCCAACAATGCAGTTACCCACTTTTTAGTAAATTCCTCTGCAATACCATCCAAACCTGTTGCCTTGCCGGCTTTCATCTTCCGTAAAGCTTTTACTACCTCTTCACTATTTACCAAATCATTTTCCCTAACCCTCTCACTTTACACACCACCTCGACCAAAACACCCTATATCTGCTACTCTATCATCAAACACATTCAACAAACCTTCAAAATACTCACTCCATCTCCTTCTCACATCACCACTACTTGTTATAACGTCCCTATTAGCCCCCTTAACTGAAGTTACCATTTGCTCCCTTGTCCTACGCACTTTATTTATCTCCTTCCAAAGCATCTTTTTATTCTCCCTGAAATTTAATGATACTCTCTCACCCCTAACTCTTATTTGCCCTCTTTTTCACCTCTTGCACCTTTCTCTTGACCTCCTGCCTCTTTCTTTTATACCTCTCCCACTCATTTGCATTTTTTCCCTGCAAAAATCGTCCAAATGCCTCTCTCTTCTCTTTCACTAATAATCTTACTTCCTCATCCCACTACTCACTACCTTTTCTAATCAACCCACCTCCCACGCTTCCCATGTCACAAGCATCTTTTGCGCAAGCCATCACTGCTTCCCTAAATACATCCTATTCCTCCCCCACTCCCCTTACCTCCTTTGTTCTCACCTTCTTCCATTCTGTACTCAGTCTCTCCTGGTACTTCCTCACACAAGTCTCCTTCCCAAGCTCACTTACTCTAACCACTCTCTTCACCCTAACATTCTCTCTTCTTTTCTGAAAACCCCCTACAAATCTTCAATTTCGCCTCCACAAGATAATGATCTGACATCCCCCAGTTGCACCTCTCATCACATTAACATCCAAAAGTCTCTCTTTCGTTCGTCTATCAATTATCACGTAATCCAATAACGCTCTCTGGCCATCTCTCCTTCTTAAATACGTATACTTATGTATATCTCGCATTTTAAACCAGGTATTCCCAATTACCAGTCCTTTTTCAGCACATGTATCTAGAAGCTCTTCACCACTTCCATTTACAACACTGAACACTCCATGTATACCAATTATTCCCTCGACTGCCACACCACTCACCTTTGCATTCAAATCACCCATCACTATAACCCGGTCTAGTGCATCAAAACCACTAACACAGTCATTCAACTGCTCTCAAAACACTATATATATATATATATATATATATATATATATATATATATATATATATATATATATATATATATATAAACGCCATCAGCTGGCTACGTGTTCTGTTCGGAAACAACCGATAGACCCCGTTGCTCACCATTGTGAGACGAAGGGTATTCGAGTACTTAGTATTTCGAATAGTTGTTTCCTATTATACAGTCCCTTAGCCTAGCGGTTAGCATTCCTGCCTCTTGCACAAGGGGTCCCAGGTTCGATCCTGGCTGTTGGAGCTTTGTATGTTCTATGAAGGTGCGCGTTCATATACACTTTATTCGTATATATATATATATATATATATATATATCTTTTTCTTTCTTTCAAACTATTCGACATTTCCCGCATTAGCGAGGTAGCGTTAAAAACAGAGGACTGGGCCTTTTTTGGAATATCCTCACCTGGCCCCCTCTGTTCCTTCTTTTGCAAAATTAGAAAAAAAAAAACGAGAGGGGAGGATTTCCAGCCCCCCGCTCCCTCCCCTTTTAGTCGCCTTCTACGACACGCAGGGAATACGTGGGAAGTATTCTTAATCCCCTATCCCCAGGGATAATATATATATATATATATATATATATATATATATATATATATATATATATATATATATATATATATATATATATATATATATATATATATATATTTTTTTTTTTTTTTTAATTATTTTGCATTGTCGCTGTCTCCCTTGTTTGCGAGGTAGCGCAAGGAAACAGACGAATGAATGGCCCAACTCACCCACATACACATATATATACATACACGTCCATACACGCAAATATACATACGTATACATATCAGTGTACACATACATATACACACACAGACATATACATATATACACGTGTACATAATTCATACTGTCTGCCTTTATTTATTCCCATCGCCACCCCGCCACACTTGGAATAACAACCCCCTTCCCCCTCATATAGGCGCGTGAAAGAGAGACTGTTGGATGTTAATGTGCTGAGTGGTGCAATTGGAGGAATGTCTGATCATTATCTTGTGGAAACGAAGGTGAAGATTTGTAGAGGTTTTCAGAAAAGAAGACAGAATATTGGGGTGAAAAGAGTGATGAGAGTAAGTGAGCTTGGGAAGGAGACTTGTGCGAGGAAGTACCATGATAGACTGAATATAGAATGGAAATAGGTTAGAACAAAGGACGTAAGGGGAATGGGCGAGGAATGGGACTTATTTAAGGAAGCAGTGATGGCTTGCGCAAAAGATGCTTGTTGCATCAGTAGTGTGGGAGGTGGGCAGATTAGAAAGGGTATTGAGTGTTGGGATGAAGAAGTAAGTTTACTATTTCCCGGGAAATAATGCAAATGAACCAGGACGTCAAGAGAAAGGTGCAAGAGGTGAAAAAAAGGGCAAGTGTGATTTGGGATGAGAGAGTATCATTAAATTTGGGGAGAATAAAAAGATATTTTGGAAGGAGGTAAATGAAGTGCGTAAGACGAGGGAACAAATGGGAACTTCAGTGAAGGGGGCTAATGGGGAGGTGATGACAAGTAGTGGTGATGTGAGAAGATGGAGTGAGTATTTTAAAGGTTTGTTGAGTATGTTTGATGATAGAGTGGCAGATATAGGGTGTTTTGATCGAGGTCATGTGCAAAGTTAGAGGTTTAGGGAAAATGATTTGGTAGACAGAGAAGAGGTAGTAAAAGCTTTGCGTAAGATAAAAGCCGGCAAGGCAGTGGGTTTGGATGGTATTACAGTGGAATTTATTAAAAAAGGGGTTGATTGTATTGTTGACAGGTTGGTAAGGTTATTTAATGTATGTATGACTCATGGTGAGGTGCCTGAGGATTGGCGGAATTCTTGCATAGTGCCATTGTACAAAGGAAAAGGCGATAAAAGTGAGTGCTCAAATTACAGAGGTATAAGTTTGTTGAATATTCCTAGGAAATTAAATGGGAGAGTATTGACTGAGAGGGTGAAGGCATGTACAGAGCACCAGACTGGGGAAGAGTTGTGTGGTTTCAGAAGTGGTAGAGGATGTGGGGATCAGGTGTTTGCTTTGAAGAATGTATATGAGAATTACTTAGAAAAACAAATGGATTTGTATGTAGCATCTATGGATCTGGAGAAGGCATATGATAGAGTTGACAGAGATGCTCTGTGGAAGGTATTAAGGATATATGGTGTGGGAAGCAAGTTGTTAGAAGCAGTGAAAAGTTTTTATCGAGGAGGTAAGGAATGTGTACGTGTAGGAAGAGAGGAAAGTGATTGGTTCTCAGTGAATGTAGGTTTGCAGCAGGGGTGTGTGATGTTTCCATTGTTTTTTAGTCTGTTTATGGATGGGTTGTTAGGGAGGTGAACGCAAGAGTTTTGGAGATAGGGGCAAGTATGTAGTCTGTTGTGGATGAAAAAGCTTGTGAAGTGAGTTAGGTGTTATTCGCTGATGATACAGCGCTGGTGGCTGATCCGGATGAGAAACTGCAGAAGATGGTGACTGAGTTTGGTGAAGTGTGTGAAAGAAAAAAGCTGAGAGTAAATGTGAATTAGAGGAAGGTTATTAGGTACAGAAGGGTTGAGGAACAAGTCAATTGAGAGGTAAGTTTGAATGGAGAAAAACTGAAGCAAGTGATATGTTTTATATATCTGGGAGAGCATTTGGCAGCGGATGGAACCATGGAAGCGGAAGTGAGTCACACGGTGGGGTAGGGGGAAAAGTTCTGAGAGCGTTATAAAATTTGTGGAAGGCGAGAACATTATCTCGGAAAGGAAAAACGGGTATTTTTTAAGGAACAGTGGTTCCAACAATGTTATTTGTTTGCGAGGCGTGGACTATAGACAGAGTTGTGCGGAGGAGGGTGGATGTGTTGGAAATGAGATGTTTGAGGACAATGTGTGGTAATAAAAAGAATCTGTCGGAGAGAGCAGAAAATGGTATTTGTAATGGTTTGGTCACATGTAGAGAATGATATGAGGAAAGATTGACGTAGAGGATATATGTGTCAGAAATGGAGGGAATGAGTAGAAGTGTGAGACTAAATTACAGGTGGAAAGATGAGGTGAAAAATATTTTGAGCCATCGGGGCCTGAACATGCAGGAAAGTGAAAGGCGGGCAAGGAATAGAGTGAATTGGAACGATGTGGTATACCGGGGTTGACGTGCTGTCAATGGATTGAAGCAGGGCATGTGAAGCGTCTGGGGTAAACCATGGAAAATTTTTTGGGGCCTGGATGTGGAAAGGGAGCTGTGGTTTCGGTGCATTATATGTGACAGCTAGAGAATAAGTGTGAACGAGTGTGGCCTTTGTTGTCTTTTCCTAGCTCTACCTCGCGCGTATGCGGGGATGTGATTGTCTTTTCATGTGCGGTGGGGTGGCTACGGGAATGAATAAAGGCAGCAAGTATAAATTATGTACATATGTATATATGTATATGTCTGTGTATGTGTATATTTGTATACGTTGAAATGTATAGGTATGTACTTCTGCGTGTGTAGACGTGCATGTGGGTGGGCCATTCTTTCGTCTGTTTCCTTGCGCTACCTCGCTGACGCGGGAGACAGCGACAAAGTATAATGATAATAATAATGATAATGATAATGATATATATATATATATATATATATATATATATATATATATATATATATATATATAAATATATATATATATATATATATATATATATATATATATATATATATATATATATATATTACAGAGGTATAAGTTTGTTGAGTATTCCTGGTAAATTATATGTGAGGGTATTGATTGAGAGGGTGAAGGCATGTACAGAGCATCAGATTGGGGAAGAGCAGTGTCGTTTCAGAAGTGGTAGAGGATGTGTGAATCAGGTGTTTGCTTTGAAGAATGTATGCGAGAAATACTTAGAAAAGCAAATGGATTTGTATGTAGCATTTATGAATCTGGAGAAGGCATATGATAGAGTTGATAGAGATGCTCTGTGGAAGGTATTACGAATATATGGTATGGGAGGCAAGTTGTTAGAAGCAGTGAAAAGGTTTTATCGAGGATGTAAGGCATGTGTACGTGTAGGAAGAGAGGAGAGTGATTGGTTCTCAGTGAATGTAGGTTTGCAGCAGGGGTGTGTGATGTCTCCATGGTTGTTTAATTTGTTTATGGATGGGGTTGTTAGGGAGGTGAATGCAAGAGTTTTGCAAAGAGGGGCAAGTATGAAGTCTGTTGGGGATGAGAGAGCTTGGGAAGTGAGTCAGTTGTTGTTCGCTGATGATACAGCGCTGGTGGCTGATTCTTGTGAGAAGCTGCAGAAGCCGGTGACTGAGTTTGGTAAAGTGTGTGAAAGAAGAAAGTTAAGAGTAAATGTGAATAAGAGCAAGGTAATTAGGTACAGTAGGGTTGAGGGTCAAGTCAATTGGGAGGTAAGTTTGAATGGAGAAAAACTGGAGGAAGTAAAGTGTTTTAGATATCTGGGAGTGGATCTGGAAGCGGATGGAACCATGGAAGCGGAAGTGGATCATAGGGCGGGAGAGGGGGCGAAAATCCTGGGAGCCTTGAAGAATGTGTGGAAGTCGAGAACATTATATCTGAAAGCAAAAATGGGTATGTTTGAAGGAATAGTGGTTCCAACAATGTTGTATGGTTGCGAGGCGTGGGCTATGGATAGAGTTGTGCGCAGGAGGATGGATGTGCTGGAAATGAGATGTTTGAGGACAATGTGTGGTGTGAGGTGGTTTGATCGAGTAAGTAACGTAAGGGTTAGAGAGATGTGTGGAAATAAAAAGAGCGTGGTTGAGAGAGCAGAAGAGGGTGTTTTGAAATGGTTTGGGCACATGGAGAGAATGAGTGAGGAAAGATTGACCAAGAGGATATATGTGTCGGAGGTGGAGGGAACGAGGAGAAGAGGGAGACCAAATTGGAGGTGGAAAGATGGAGTGAAAAAGATTTTGTGTGATCGGGGCCTGAACATGCAGGAGGGTGAAAGGAGGGCAAGGAATAGAGTGAATTGGAGCGATGTGGTATACCGGGGTTGACGCGCTGTCAGTGGATTGAATCAAGGCATGTGAAGCGTCTGGGGTAAACCATGGAAAGCTGTGTAGGTATGTATATTTGCGTGTGTGGACGTATGTATTATACATGTGTGTGGGGGTGGGTTGGGCCATTTCTTTCGTCTGTTTCCTTGCGCTATCTCGCAAACGCCGGAGACAGCGACAAAGCAAAAAAAAAAAAAAAAAAAATATATATATATATTTATATATATACATATATATATATATATATATATATATATATATATATATATATATATATATATATATATATATATATATATATATATATATATATATATATATATATATATATATTGGTTCTCAGTGGTTCTCAGTGAATGTAGGTTTGCGGCAGGGGTGTGTGATGTCTCCATGGTTGTTTAATTTGTTTATGGATGGGGTTGTTAGGGAGGTAAATTCAAGAGTCCTGGAAAGAGGGGCAAGTATGAAGTCTGTTGGGGATGAGAGAGCTTGGGAAGTGAGTCAGTTGTTGTTCGCTGATGATACAGGTATAGGTATGTATATTTGCGTGTGTGGACGTGTGTATGTACGTGTGTATGGGGGTTGGGCCATTTCTTTCGTCTGTTTCCTCGCGCTACCTCGCAAACGCGGGAGACAGCGACAAAGTATAAAAAAAAAAAAAAAAAAAAAAATATATATATATATATATATATATATATATATATATATATATATGAGAAAGGTGGGAGTAGGGCAGATTTGAAAAGGTAATGAATGGTGTATTGAAGAAGTAAGATTGTTAGTGAAAGAGAACAGAGAGGCGTTTGGACGATTTTTCAAGGAAGTATTGCAACCGACTGGGAGATGTATAATTGAAAGCGGTACATGTCAAGAGAAAGGTGTAAAAGTTGAAAAAGAGGGCAAATGAGTGTTGGTGTGAGAGATTATCATAATTTTAGGGTGATGGAAAGATGCTTAGGAAGGAGGTAAATAAAGTGCGTAAGAGAAGAGAACATATGACAGCACGTCAACCCCTGTATACCACATCGCTCCAATTCACTCTATTCCTTGCCCTCCTTTCACCCTCCTGCATGTTCAGGCCCCGATCACACAAAATCCTTTTCACTCCATCTTTCCACCTCCAATTTGGTCTCCCTCTTCTCCTCGTTCCCTTCACCTCCGACACATATATCCTCTTGGTCAATCTTTCCTCACTCATTCTCTCCATGTGCCCAAACCATTTCAAAACACCCTCTTCTGCTCTCTCAACCACGCTCTTTTTATTTCCACACATCTCTCTTACCCTTACGTTACTTACTCGATCAAACCACCTCACACCACACATTGTCCTCAAACATCTCATTTCCAGCACATCCATCCTCCTGCGCACAACTCTATCCATAGCCCACGCCTCGCAACCATACAACATTGTTGGAACTACTATTCCTTCAAACATACCCATTTTTGCTTTCCGGGATAATGTTCTCGACTTCCACACATTTTTCAAGGCTCCCAAAATTTTCGCTCCCTCCCCCACCCTATGATCCACTTCCGCTTCCATGGTTCCATCCGCTGACAGATCCACTCCCAGATATCTAAAACACTTCACTTCCTCCAGTTTTTCTCCATTCAAACTCACCTCCCAATTGACTTGACCCTCAACCCTACTGTACCTAATAACCTTGCTCTTATTCACATTTACTCTTAACTTTCTTCTTCCACACACTTTACCAAACTCAGTCACCAGCTTCTGCAGTTTCTCACATGAATCCGCCACCAGCGCTGTATCATCAGCGAACAACAACTGACTCACTTCCCAAGCTCTCTCATCCCCAACAGACTTCATACTTGCCCCTCTTTCCAAGACTCTTGCATTTACCTCCCTAACAACCCCATCCATAAACAAATTAAACAACCATGGAGACATCACACACCCCTGCCGCAAACCTACATTCACTGAGAACCAATCACTTTCCTCTCTTCCTACACGTACACACGCCTTACATCCTCGATAAAAACTTTTCACTACTTCTAACAACTTGCCTCCCACACCATATATTCTTAATACCTTCCACAGAGCATCTCTATCAACTCTATCATATGCCTTCTCCAGATCCATAAATGCTACATACAAATCCATTTGCTTTTCTAAGTATTTCTCACATACATTCTTCAAAGCAAACACCTGATTTACACATCCTCTACCACTTCTGAAACCACACTGCTCTTCCCCAATCTGATGCTCTGTACATGCCTTCACCCTCTCAATCAATACCCTCCCATATAATTTACCAGGAATACTCAACAAACTTATACCTCTGTAATTTGAGCACTCACTCTTATCCCCTTTGCCTTTGTACAATGGCACTATGCACGCATTCCGCCAATCCTCAGGCACCTCACCATGAGTCATACATACATTAAACAACCTTACCAACCAGTCAACAATACAGTCACCCCCTTTTTTAATAAATTCCACTGCAATACCATCCAAACCTGCTGCCTTGCCGGCTTTCATCTTCCGCAAAGCTTTTACTACCTCTTCTCTGTTTACCAAATCATTTTCCCTAACCCTCTCACTTTGCACACCACCTCGACCCAAACACCCTATATCTGCCACTCTGTCATCAGACACATTCAACAAACCCTCAAAATACTCATTCCATCTCCTTCTCACATCACCACTACTTGTTATCACCTCCCCATTTGCGCCCTTCACTGAAGTTCCCATTTGCTCCCTTGTCTTACGCACCCTATTTACCTCCTTCCAGAACATCTTTTTATTCTCCCTAAAATTTACTGATAGTCTCTCACCCCAACTCTCATTTGCCCTTTTTTTCACCTCTTGCACCTTTCTCTTGACCTCCTGTCTCTTTCTTTTATACTTCTCCCACTCAATTGCATTTTTTCCCTGCAAAAATCGTCCAAATGCCTCTCTCTTCTCTTTCACTAATACTCTTACTTCTTCATCCCACCACTCACTACCCTTTCTAAACAGCCCACCTCCCACTCTTCTCATGCCACAAGCATATATATATGTACATATATATATGTATATATGTATATATGTATATATATATATATATATATATATATATATATATATATATATATATATATATATATATATATATATATATATATATATATATATATATATATGTATATATATATATATATATATATATATATATATATATATATATATATATATATATATATATATATATATATATATATATATATATATATATATATATATGAGAAAGGTGGGAGTAGGGCAGATTTGAAAAGGTAATGAATGGTGTATTGAAGAAGTAAGATTGTTAGTGAAAGAGAACAGAGAGGCGTTTGGACGATTTTACAAGGAAGTATTGAAACCGACTGGGAGATGTATAATTGAAAGCGGTACATGTCAAGAGAAAGGTGCAAAAGTTGAAAAAGAGGGCAAATGAGTGTTGGGTTGAGAGATTATCATAATTTTAGGGTGATGGAAAGATGCTTAGGAAGGAGGTAAATAAAGAGCGTAAGAGAAGAGAACATATGGGAATATCGGTGAAGGGTGCAAATGGGAAGATTACAACAGGTAGTGATTAAGTGAGATGGAAATGGAGAGAGTATCTTAAGAGTTGTTGAATATTTTTGATGATATAGTGGCAGATATATGGTGTTTTGGTCGAGGTGGGGTGTGAAGTGAGAGGATCAGGGAGAATGGTTTGGTAAACATAGATGAGGTAGTGAAAGATTTGTGGAAGATGAAAGCTGTCAAGTCGGCGGTTTTGGAAGGTATTGCGGTGGACATTTTTAAGTAAAAGGGGGTGGCTGTGCTCCTGATTGGTTGGTACGGATATTTAATGTATGTATGGCTCATAGTGAAGTGCCTGAGGATTGGGAGAATACATGCATATCGCCATTGTAGAAAGGCAAAGGGGATAAAGGTAAGTGTCCAAATCATATAGGTGTAGGAGTATTCTTGGGAAATTGCTTGGGAGTGTACTGATTGAGAGGGTTAGGGCATGTACAGAGCATCAGATTGGGGAGGAGCAGTGTGATTTCAAAAGTAGTAGAGGATATGTAGATCAGGTGTTTGCTTTGAAGAATGTATGTGTAAAACAGCCCAGAAAAGCAGATGGATTTTTATGTAATATTTATGGATCTGGAGAAGGCATATGTTAAAGTTTATAGAGATACTTTGTGGGAGGTTTTAAGATTATATGGTGTGGGACGTAAGTTGCTAGAAACAGAGAAAAGTTTTTACCAAGGATATAAGGCATGTCACGAGCTGGAAGAGAAGAAAGTCATTGGTTCTCAGTGAATATCGGTTTGTGACAGGGGTGCGTTATGTCTCTATGGTTGTTTAATATGTTTGTGGATCGGATGGTTGGGGATGTGAATGCAGACGTTTTGGAGAGAGGGGCAATAATACAGTTTGGTCTGGATGAGAGGGCTTGGGAAGTGATTCAGTTGTTGTTCGTTGATTATACGGCGCTGGTGGTTAATTTCGGTGAGAAACTGCAGAAGTTGTTGATTGAGTTTGGTAAAGTGTGTCAAAGAAGAAAGCAGAGAGTAAATGTGAATAAGAGCAAGGTCATTATATAATATTCAGTAGGGTTTAGAGACAAGTTAATTAGGAGTTAAGTTTGAATAAAGAAACATTGGAGGAAATGAAGTGTTTTAGATATTTGGTAGTGGACTTAGCAGCGGATGGAACCATAGAAGCGGAAGTTAGTAACAGGGTGGGGGAGGATGCGAAGGTTCAGAAAGCGTTCAAGAATGTGTGGAAGGCGAGACCTTTATCTCGGAGAGCAAAAATGGGTATGTTTGAAGAATAGTGGTTCCAACAATGTTATATTTGCAAGGCGTGGGCTCTAGATAAGTTTCTGCGTAGAAGGGGGGATGTGTTGGAAATGAAAGTTTTGAGAACAATTTTTGGTGTGAGGTGGTTTGATCGAGTAAGTAGTGAAAGGGTAAGAGAGATGTGTGGTAATAGAAAGAGTGTGGTTAAGAGAGCAGAGGAGAGTGTGTTGAAATGGTTTGAACGCATGGAGACTATGAGTGAGGGAAGATTGACAAAAAGAATATTTGTGTAAGAGGTGGAGGGAAGAAGGAGGAGCGGGAGACAAAATTGGAGGTGGAAGGATGGCGTGAAAAAGATTTTGAGTAATTGAGAAGTGAACATACAGGAGGATGAAAGGCGTGCAAGGAATAGAGTGAATTGGAATGATGTGGTACAACGGGGTCGACGTGCTGTCAATGGTTTGGACCAGGGCATATGAAGCGTGTGGGGTAAAGCATGGAAAATTTTGTGGGGCCTGTATGCGGAAAGGGAGCTGTGATTTCGGTGCATTACACATGACAGCTAGAGTCTGTGAACGATTTTGGCTTTTTTCTTGTATTTTCTTGGCGCTACCTCGCTGTAATGGCATTGGTGGTGGTGGTGGGGATGGTGGTGGTGGTGGTGATGGTGATGCTGGTGGTGATGGTAGTGGTGGTGATGGTGGTGGTGATGGTGGTGGTGATGGTGATGCTGGTGGTGATGGTGGTGGTGGTGGTGGTGATGGTGGTGGTGGTGGTGATGGTGGTGGTGGTGGTGATGGTGGTGGTGATGGTGGAGGTGGTGGTGATGGTGATGGGTATGGTGGTGGTGGTGGTGATGGTGATGCTGGTGGTGATGGTGGTGGTGGTGGTGGTGGTGGTGATGGTGGTGGTGATGGTGGTGGTGATGGTGATGCTGGTGGTGATGCTGGTGGTGGTGGTGGTGGTGATGGTGGTGGTGGTGGTGGTGGTGATGGTGGTGGTGGTGGTGATAATGGTGGTGATGGTGGTGGTGATGATGGTGGTGGTGGTGGTGGTGATGCTGGTGGTGATGGTGGTGGTGGTGGTGGTGGTGATGGTGGTGGTGGTGGTGGGGATGGTGGTGGTGGTGGTGATGGTGATGCTGGTGGTGATGGTGGTGGTGGTGGTGGTGGTGGTGATGGTGGTGGTGGTGGTGGTGGTGATGGTGATGCTGGTGGTGATGGTGGTGGTGATGGTGGTGGTGATACTGGTGGTGATGGTGGTGGTGGTGGTGGTGATGATGGTGGTGGTGGTGGTGGTGGTGATGGTGATGCTGGTGGTGATGGTGGTGGTGATGCTGGTGGTGATGGTGGTGGTGGTGGTGGTGGTGGTGATGGTGGTGGTGGTGGTGGGATGGTGGTGGTGGTGGTGGTGATGGTGAGGTGGTGGTGGTGATGGTGATGCTGGTGTGATGGTGGTGGTGGTGGTGGTGGTGTGGTGGTGGTGGTGGTGTGGTGATGGTGATGGTGGTGGTGCTGCTGGTGGTGATGGTGGTGGTGATGCTGGTGGTGATGGTGGTGGTGGTGGTGGTGGTGATGGTGGTGGTGGGGATGGTGGTGGTGGTGGTGATGGTGATGCTGGTGGTGATGGTGGTGGTGGTGGTGGTGGTGATGGTGGTGGTGGTGGTGGTGGTGATGATGATGCTGGTGGTGATGCTGGTGGTGATGGTGGTGGTGATGCTGGTGGTGATGGTGGTGGTGGTGGTGGTGGTGGTGGTGGGGATGGTGGTGGTGGTGGTGATGGTGATGCTGGTGGTGATGGTGGTTGTGGTGGTGGTAGTGGGGATGGTGGTAGTGGTGATGATGGTGGTGGTGGTGGTGGTGGGGATGGTGGTGGTGGTGATGATGGTGGTGGTGGTGGTGGGGATGGTGGTGGTGTGGTGGTGGTGGTGATGGTGGTGGGATGGTGGTGGTGGTTGGTGGTGGTGGTGATGGTGGTGGTGGTGATGTGGTGGTGGTGATGGTGGTGGTGGTGATGCTGGTGGTGATGCTGGTGGTGATGCTGGTGGTGATGGTGGTGGTGGTGGTGATGCTGGTGGTGGTGATGGTGGTGGTGGTGGTGGTGGTGGTGGTGGTGATGATGGTGGTGGTGGTGGTGGGGATGGTGGTGGTGGTGGTGGTGTTGGTGGTGATGGTGGTGGTGGTGGTGGTGGGATTGGTGGTGGTGGTGGTGGTGGTGGTGATGATGGTGGTGGTGGTGGATGGTGATGGTGTGAGGTGGTGATGGTGGTGGTGATGATGGTGGTGGTGGTGGATGGCTGTGATGCTGGTGGTGGTGGTGGTGGTGGTGGTGATGATGGTGGTGTGGTGGTGGTGATGGCTGGTGGGATGGTGGTGGTGGTGTGGTGATGGTGATGGTGGTGTTGTGGTGGTGATGATGTGGTAGGTGCCATGGTGGTGGTGTGGTGTGAGGTGGTGGTGCTGGTGGTGGTGATGCTGGTGGTGGTGGTGGTGGTGATGGTGGTGGTGGTGGTGTGGTGGTGGTGGTGATGGTGGTGGTGGTGGTGGTGGTGATGCTGGTGGTGGTGGTGGTGGGGCTGGTGGTGGTGGTGATGGTGGTGCTGGTGTGAGGTGGTGGTGTTGGTGGGGATGGTGGTGGTGGTGGTGGTGCTGGTGGTGATGATGGTGGTGATGGTGGTTGGGGATGGTGTGTGGTGGTGGTGGTGATGCTGGTGGTGGTGGTGGTGGTGGATGGTGATGCTGGTGGTGATGGTGGTGGTGGTGGTGATGCTGGTGGTGGTGATGGTGGTGGTGATGGTGGTGGTGGTGGTGGTGATGATGGTGGTGGTGGTGGTGGGGATGTTTGGTGGTGGTGGTGGTGGTGATGATGGTGGTGGTGGTGGTGGATGTTGGTGTGGTGGTGTGTGGTGTGGTGTGTGGGTGTTGGGAGTGGTGGTGGTGGGGGTGATGGTGGTGGTGGTGGTGGGTGGGTGGTGGGGGTGTGTGGTGGTGGTGTGGTGGTGGTGTGGTGTGTGGGGGTGGGGTGTGGTGTGGGGTGATGGTGGGTTTGGTGGTGATGTGGTGGTGTGGTGTGGGGTGTGGTGGTGGGTGTGGTATGTGGTGGTGGGGTGGGTGTGGTGGTGTGGTGGGTGTGGTGGTGGGGTGTGGTGGTGGGTTGGTGTAGGTGTGTGGTGGGTGGTGGTGGTTTGTGGTGGGGTTGTGGTGTGGTGGTGTGTGGGGTGGGGTGTGGTGGTGTGTGGTGTGGTGGTGGGTGGTGGGGTGTGGTGGTGTGATGGGGGTGGTGGTTGTGGTTGATGGGTGGTTGTTTGGTGGTGGGTGTTGTGTGTGTGTTGTGTTGGGGTGTGTGTTGGGTGGTGGTGGTGGGTGTGGTGGTGGTGGTGGTGTGTGTGGGGTGGTGGTGGTGGTGGTGGTGGTGATGCTGGTGGTGGTGGTGGTGGTGGTGGTGGTGGTGGTGGTGGTGGTGGTGGTGGTGGTGGTGGTGATGATGGTGGTGGTGGTGGTGTGCTGGTGGTGGTGGTGGTGATGGTGGTGGTGGTGGTGGTGATGCTGGTGGTGGTGGTGGTGGTGGTGGTGGTGGTGATGGTGGTGGTGGTGGTGGTGGTGGTGGTGGTGGTGATGGTGGTGGTGGTGGTGGTGATGCTGGTGGTGGTGGTGGTGGTGGTGGTGGTGTGGTGGGGTGGTGGTGGTGATGGTGGTGGTGGTGGTGGGTGGTGGTGATGGTGGTGGTGGTGGTGGTGATGGTGCTGGTGGTGGTGGTGGTGATGCTGGTGGTGGTGGTGGTGATGCTGGTGGTGGTGGTGGTGGTGGTGGTGGTGGTGATGTGGTGGTGGTGGTGGTGGTGGTGGTGATGCTGGTGGTGGTGGTGATGGTGGTGATGCTGGTGGTGATGGTGGTGGTGGTGCTGTGCTGGTGGTGGTGGTGGTGGTGGTGGTGGTGGTGATGCTGGTGATGCTGGTGGTGGTGGTGGTGGTGGTGGTGATGGTGATGCTGGTGGTGGTGGTGGTGGTGGTGGTGGTGATGGTGATGCTGGTGGTGGTGGTGGTGGTGGTGGTGATGCTGGTGATGCTGGTGGTGGTGGTGGTGGTGGTGGTGATGGTGATGCTGGTGGTGGTGGTGGTGGTGGTGGTGGTGGTGATGGTGATGCTGGTGGTGGTGGTGGTGGTGGTGGTGGTGGTGATGCTGGTGGTGGTGGTGGTGGTGGTGATGGTGGTGGTGGTGGTGATGCTGGTGGTGGTGGTGGTGATGCTGGTGGTGCTGGTGGTGGTGGTGGTGATGGTAGTGGTGGTGGTGGGAGGGGGTGATGCTATTCTATATGTTGCAAGGTTGCGACGGAAATGGATGAAGACAGCAAGTATGAATATGTACATGTGTATATATGTATATGTCTATGTATGTATACGTTGGAAAGTATATGTATGTATATGCGCTTGTGTGGGCGTTTACGTATATACACGTGTATGTAGATCGGTTGAGCTTTTCCTCGTCTGTTTCATTGCGCTACCTCGCTAACGCGGGAGACAGCGATTAAGTATAATAAGAAATGAGAATCATATACAAATCATAGTGACAATTTGCAGTTAATTCTCTTTGAATTATCTGTTTGTTTTCTCAGTTTTCACCACATTATTCTGTGAGTTTTTGAGACCTTCCCTTATCATAAACTGATTCAAAAGGACCCAATGATGTCTTTCTTTGAATTCCTTTGTATTCTCTTTTACTGTATTTGTATTTATAGAGAGCTAATTGTGTGATACTTACCCATGACTAACAATATACGGTGAGTCAATGGCATGTTCCCTCCTCATGAATACCAGAATGAGCGGTAAGACAATGGCATGTTCCCTCGTCATGACCATCATAATGCACGGTGAGCCAATAGTATGTTTATGTTTCTTTTCCCCTGAATAACATCATTCTCTTTCATCTTTTTGATAAATATTTCATCTTTACATCGCTTATAGCAATGAATATTACGTGAAAGAGAGTTCTAAAAGTGCCTCATCGCTGCCACGTTTCCAATGTGTTTTTGAGATAATACCAAAATTTTCCGTAATATTGTTTGATGTGGATCACAATGAAATGCTCAAGAAGAATTTATTCAGGTAGGATTTATGTTATTATTACAGTGTTTCCTCTAAATAGCGTAAAACCTTGCATATGAATCTAAGTTTTTTCCTAGTGTTAAAAGCCTCTGAGGCCATTTATATGAACGAAGGCTTTCATACATTCCATGCTTGCAAACCAGATGTTTCAAATTTCGTTTTGCTTGTTACTAACAGATGTCGAGGGATATCATCTAGAGCGCAATGATATGATAATCTTAGACTAAGTTTTTATCATTAGTGTCAATATTATCAATATCATTGCTATCAACATTATAGATATTATTATCATTATTATTATCATTATTATTATTATTATTATTATTATTATTATTATTATTATTATCATTATTATTATTATTATCATTATCTATATTTATTTATTTATCATACTTTGTCGCTGTCTCCCGCGTTAGTGAGGTAGCGCAAGGAGACAGACAAAAGAATGGCACAATCGACACACATACAAATGTATACACGTGCGCGTCCACACACGCACATATATGTACCTATACATTCATATATATATATATATATATATATATATATATATATATATATATATATATATATATATATATATATATATATATATATATATATATATATTTTTATTTATCTATTTTGCTTTGTCGCGGTCTCACGCGTTTGCAAGGTGGCGCAAGGAAACACGAAAGAATGGCCCAATCCACCCACATACTCATGTATATACATACACGTCCACACACGCAAATATACATACCTATACATCTCAATGTACACATATATATACAAACACAGACATATGCATATATGCATATGTACACAATTCATACTGTCTGCCTTTATTCATTCCCATCGCCAACTCGCCACACATGGAATAACAACCCCCTCCCCCCCTTATGTGTGCGAGGGAGCACTAGAAAAAGACAACAAAGGCCCAATACGTTCACAGTCTCTAGCTGTCATGTAATAATGCACCGAAACCAAAGCTCCCTTTCCACATCCAGGCCCCACACAACTTTCCATGGTTTACCCCAGACGCTTCACATGTCCTGGATCAATCCATTGACAGCACGTCGACCCCGGTATACCACATCGTTCCAGTTCACTCTATTCCTGGAACGCCTTTCACCCTCCTGCATGTTTAGGCCCCGATCACTCAAAATCTTTTTCATTCCGTCTTTCCACCTCCAATTTGGTCTCCCACTTCTCCTCGTTCCCTCCACCTCTGACAAATATATCCTCTTGGTCAATCTTTCCTCACTTATTCTCTCCATGTGACCAAACCATTTCAAAACACCCTCCTCTGCTCTCTCAACCACGCTCTTTTCATTTCCACACATCTCTCTTACCCTATTATTACTTACTCGATCAAACCACCTCACACCACATATTGTTCTCAAACATCTCATTTCCAGTACATCCACCCTCCTGCGCACAACTCTATCCATAGCACACGCCTCGCAACCATACATCATTGTTGGAACCATTATTCCTTCAAACATACCCATTTTTGCTTTCAGATATAATGTTCTCGACTTCCAAACATTCTTCAAGGCTCCCAATATTTTCGCCCCCTCCCCCACCCTATGATTCACTTCCGCTTCCATGGTTCCATCCGCTGCCAGATCCACTCCCAGATATCTAAAACACTTTACTTCCTCCAATTTTTCTCCATTCAAACTTACCTCCCAATTGACTTGACCCTCAACTCTACTGTACCTAATAACCTTGCTCTTATTCACATTTACTCTTAACTGTCTTCTTTCACACACTTTACCAAACTCAGTCACCAGCTTCTGTAGTTTATCACATGAATCAGCCATCAGCGCTGTATCATCAGCGAACAACAACTGACTCACTTCCCAAGCTCTCTCATCAACAACAGACTATATACTTGCCCCTCTTTCCGAAACTCTCCCTAACAACCCCATCCATAAACAGATTAAACAACCATGGAGACAACAGACACCCCTGCCGCAAACCTACATTCACTGAGAACCAATCACTTTCCTCTCTTCCTATACGAACATGCCTTACATCCTCGATAAAAGCTTTTCACTGCTTCTAACAACTTGCCTCCCACACCATATATTCTTAATACCTTCCACAGAGCATGTCTATCAACTCTATCATATGCCTTCTCCAGATCCATAAATGCTTTCCTAAGTATTTCTCACATACATTCCTCAAAGCAAACATCTGATCCACACATCCTATACCACTTCTGAAACAACACTGCTCTTCCCCAATCTGACGCTCTGTACATGCCTACACCCTCTCAATCAATACTCCCCCATATAATTTACCAGGGATACTCAACAAACTTATACCTCTGTAATTTGAGCACTCACTTTTATCCCCTTTGCCTTTGAACAATGGCACTATGTAAGCATGCCGCCAATCCTCAGACACCTCACCATGAATCATACGTACATTAAGTAACCTTATCAACCAGTCAACAATACAGTCACCCCCTTTTTTAATAAATTCCACTGCAATGCTATCCAAACCTGCTGCCTTATCGGCTTTCATCTTCCGCAAAGCTTTTACTACCTCTCTTCTGTTTACCAAATCATTTTCCCTAACCCTCTCAATTTGCACACCACCTCGACCAAGACACCCTATATCTGCCACTCTATCATCAAATACATTCAACAAACCTTCAAAATACTCGCTCCATCTCCTTCTCACATCACCACTACTTGTTATCACCTCCCCATTAGCCCCCTTCACTGAAGCTCCCATTTGCTCCCTTGTCTTACGGACTATATTTACCTCCTTCCAAAACGCGTTTTTATTTTCCCTAAAATTTAATGATACTCTCTCACCCTAACTCTCATTTGCCCTCTTTTTCACCTCTTGCACCTTTCTCTTGACGTCCTGCCTCTTTCTTTTATACATCTCTCACTCATTTGCATTTTTTCCAAGCAAAAATCGTCCAAATGCCTCTCTCTTCTCTTTCACTAATAATCTTACCTCTTCATCCCACCGTTCACTACCCTTTCTAATCAACCCACCTCCCACGCTTCTCATGCCACAAGCATCTTTTGCGTAAGCCATCACTGTTTCCCTTAATGCATTCCACTCCTCCCCCACTCCCATTACCTCCTTTGTTCTCACCTTTTTCCATTTTGTACCCAGTCTCTCCTGGTACTTTCTCACAAAAGTCTCCTTCCCAAGCTCACTAACTCTCACCACTCTCTTCACCCCAAAATTCTCTTTTTTTTCTGAAAACCCCTAGAAATCTTCACCTTCGCCTCTACAAGATAATGAGCATACATTCCTGAAGTTGCACCTCTCAGCACATTAACATCCAAAAGTCTCTCTTTCGCGCGCCTATCAATTAATACGTAATCCAATAATGCTCTCTGGCCATCTCTTCTACTTACATACGTATACTTATGTATATCTCACTTTTTAAACCAGGTGTTCCCAATCACCAGTCCTTTTTCATCACATAAATCTACAGACTCTTCACCATTTCCATTTACAACACTGAACACCCCATGTATATCAGTTATTCCCTCAACTGTCACATTACTCACCTTTGTATTCAAATTACCCATCACTACAACCCGGTCTTGTGCATGAAAACCACTAGCACACTCATTCAGCTGCTCCCAAAACACTTGCCTCTCATGATCTTTCTTCTCATGCCCAGGTGCATATGCACCAATAATCACCCATCTCTCTCCATCAACTTTCAGTTTTACCTATATCGATCTAGAATTTACTTTCTTACATTCTATCACATACTCCCACAACTCCTGTTTCAGGAGTAGTGCTACTCCTTCCTTTGCTCATGTTCTCTCACTAACCCCTGACTTTACTCCCAAGACATTTCCAAACCACTCTTCCCCTTTACCCTTTAGCTTCGTTTCATTCAGAGCCAAAACATGCATATTCCTTTCCTCAAACATATTACCTATCTCCTTTTTTCTCATCTTGGTTACATCCACACACATTTAGACACCGCAATCTAAGCCTTCGGGTAGGATGAGCACTCCCCGCGTGACTCCTTCTTCTGTTTCACCTTTTCTAAAGTTAAAATACAAGGAGGGGAAGGTTTCTGTCCCCCCGCTCCCCTCCCCTTTAGTCGCCTTCTACGACACGTGAGTAATGCGTGGGAAGTATTCTTTCTCCTATATCCCCAGGGATATATATATATAATATTATATATATATAATATATATATATATATATATATATATATATAATTATATCATATATTATTATGGGGAAGAGCAGTATGGTTTCAAAAGTGGTAGAGGATGTGTGGATCAGGTGTTTGCTTTGAAGGATGTATTGAGAAATACTTAGAAAAGCAAATGGATTGGTATGTAGCATTTATGGATCTGAGAAGGCATATGATAGAGGTTGATAGAGTGCTCTGTGGAAGTACTAAGAACATATGGTGTGGGAGGCAAGTTGTTAGAAACAGTGAAAAATTTTTATCGAGGATGTAAGGCATGTGTACGTGTAGAAAGAGAGGAAAAGTGATTGGTACTCTGTGAATGTAGATTTGCGGCAGGGTGTGTGAGTGGTCTCCATGGTTGTTTAATTTGTTTATGATGGGGTTGTTAGGGAGGTGAATGCAAGAGTTTGTGGGAGGTCGGTTGTGCCCGAGGTGTACATGATGAACAACAAGTCGTCGTCTGATGCCGGCTGCCTCCGGCTCATCGGTCGTCGACCCGGCCAGCACGGACTCGTAGTTTCTCGTCCATCCGGAGTGTCGGGACGCATCGCCGACATGGATCCAAGCGGCTGACCTTCGAGCCCTCGGCACCACGGTTTGTGCATCTCAACGCAGACCTCGGCGAAGGGCGTGCCGAACACCATTGTCATTAAGCGTTTAATTTTACAAAATGCAGTCTTTATACACGGTACCTAATCACCATATAGAATTCCACATATTCCCAGATTTTCATTAAAATCTTCATTTTTTGAAAAACTAGATTTTCCTAAAATTTTTACCATAGATATTTTTAACGTTGCTGAGGTCTTCTCGTTTTTGGTTTCCGCTTGGCATACATGGGGCGAACGCACCATCTTGGGCTTGCGCACGTCGCCAGCCTTCTGAGTTCGCATGCCTTGATCCCAAGCCGCATGAACTGATTCGTGAAAGATCGTTTCTTCCCAAATCATGTTGTTGTTCGCTGATGATACAGCGCTGGTGGCTGATTCATGTGAGAAACTGCAGAAGCTGGTGACTGAGTTTGGTAAAGTGTGTGAAAGAAGAAAGGTAAGAGTTAATGTGAATAAGAGCAAGGTTATTAGGTACAATAGGGTTGAGGGTCAAGTCAATTGGGAGGTAAGTTTGAATGGAGAAAAATTGGAGGAAGTAAAGTGTTCTAATATCTGGGAGTGGATCTGGCAGCGGATGGAACCATGGAAGCGATAGTGAATCATAGGGTGGGGGAGGGGGCGAAAAATCATGGGAGCATTGAGAATGTGTGGAAGTCAAGAACATTATCTCGGAAAGCAAAAATGGGTATGTTTGAAGGAATAGTGGTTCCAACAATGTTGTATGGTTGCGAGGCGTGGGCTATGGATTAGAGTTGTGCGCAGGAGGGTGGATGTGCTGGAAATGAGATGTTAAAAGACAATAGTGGTGTAAGGTGGTTTGATCGAGTAAGTATGTAAGGGTAAGAGAGATGTGTGGAAATAAAAAAGAGCGTGGTTGAGAGTGCAGAAGAAGGTGTTTTGAAATGGTTTGTGGCATAATGCAGAGAATGAGTGAGGAAAGATTGACCAAGAGGATAATATTGTGTCGGAGGTGGAGGGAACGAGGAGAAGTGGGAGACCAAATTGAAGGTGGAAAGATGGAGTGAAAAAGATTTTGAGTGATCGGGGCCTGAACATGCAAGAGGTGAAAGCGGGCAAGGATAGAGTGAATTGGATCGATGTGGTATAACGGGGTCGACGTGAGTCAGTGGATTGAATCAAGGGCATGTGAAGTGACTGGGGTAAACCATGGAAAGTTCTATGGGGCCTGGATGTGGAAAGGGAGCTGTGGTGTCGGGCATTATTGCATGACAGCTGGAGAATGAGTTTGAAAGAATGTTGCCTTGTTGTCTTTTCCTAGCGCTTCCTCGCACACATGAAGGGGGAGGGGGTTGTTTGTTCCATGTGTGGCGAGGTGCGATGAGAATGAATAAAGGCAGACAGTGTGAATTGTGTGGATGTGTATGTATGATTTTGTCTGTGTGTGTATATATATGTGTACATTGAGATTTAATGTGTTATTTTGCGTGTGTGGACGTGTATGTATAACATGTGTATGGGGTGGGTTGGGCATTTTTTCATCTGTTTCCTGCGCTACCATCGCAAACGCGGGAGACACGACAAAGCAACATAGATAAATAATAAATATATTATATATATATATAATATATATATAATATATTATATATATATATATATAAATTATATATATATATATAATATAAATATAATATATATATAATATATATATATATATATATATAATATATATATATATATTATATATAATATATATATATATTCCTATGAGTCCACGGGAAAATGAAACAAGAAAAGTTCCCAAGTGCACTTTCGTGTAATGTCGCATCATCACCGGAGACACAAATGAGAAATATAGTCAGTTGATATACATACACGTCCACACACGCAAATATATATACCGATACATATTAACGCATAAATAAAATATACACACACAGACATATTCATATATTCACATGTACAAAATTCATACTATCTGCCTTTATTCATTCACATCGCCACCCCGACAAACATGAAATAACAACCCACTCCCCTCTCATGTACGCGAGGTAGCGTTAGGAAAAGACAACAAAGGTTACATTCGTTCACACTGTCTCTAGCTGTCATGCAATAATGCACCGAAACCACAGCTTTCTTTCCACATCCAGGCCACACAGGACTTTCCATGGGTTACCGCAGACACTTCACATGCCCTGTTTTAATCCATTGATAGCACATCGACCCCGGTATACCACATCCATCCAATTCACTCTATTCCTTGCACGTCTTTCACTCTCCTGCATGTTCAGGCCCCGATCACTCACAATCTTTTTCACTCCATCTTTCCACCTCCAATTTGGTTTCCCATTTCTCCTCGTTCCCTCTCCCTCTGACATATATATCCTCTTGGTCAATCTTTCCTCACTCATTCTCTCCATGTGACCAAACTATTTCAAAACACCCTCTTCTGCCCTCTGAACGACACCGTTTTTATTACCACACATCTCTCTTACCCGATTATTACTTACTCGATCAAACCGCCTCACACCATATATTGTCCTCAAACATCTCATTTCCATCACATCCACCCTCCTCCGCACAACTCTATCTATAGCCCACGCCTTGCAACCATACAACATTGTTGGAACCACTATTCCTTCAAACATACCCATTTTTGCTTTCGGAGATAATGTTCTCGACTTCCACACATTCTTCAACGCACCCACAACTCTCGCCTCGATGATTCACTTCCGCTTCCATGATTCCATCCGCTGACAAATCCACTCCCAGATATCTAAGCCACTTCACTTCCTCCAGTTTTTCTCCAATCAAACTTACCTCCTAATTGATTTGTCCCTCAACCCTACTGCACCTAATAACCTTGCTCTTATTCACATTTACTCTGAGGTTTCTTCTTTCACAAACTTTACGAAACTCAGTCACCAGCTTCTGCAGTTTCTCAAACGAATCAGCCACCAGCACTGTATCATCAGCGAACAAGAACTGACTCACTTCCCAAGCCCTCTAATCCACAATAGACTGCATACTTGCCCTTTTTTCTTAAACTCTTGCATTCGCCTCCCTAACAACCCAATCCATAAACAAATTAAACAACCATGGAGACATCACGCACCCCTGCCGCAAACCTATTTTCACAGAGAATCAGTCACTCTCCTCTCTTCCTACACGTATACATGCCTTACGTCCTCGATAAAACTTTTTCACTGCATCTGAGAACATGCCTTCCACAAAATATATTCCTAATACCTTTCACAGAGCATCTCTTTCATATCTATCATAAGCCTTCTCCAGATCCATAAATGCTACATACAAATCCATTTGTATTTCTAGATATTTCTCACTGTTTCAGAGGAAACACCTGATCCACACATCCTTTACCACCTTTGAAACCACACTGCTTTTCCCCAATCTGATGCTTTGTGCATGCCTTCACCCTCTCAATCAACACCCTCCCATATAATTTCCCAGAAATACTCAACAAACTTATACCTCTTTGTACTCTGGCCCTTTGCCTTTGTGCAATGATACTATGCAAGCATTCCGCCAATCCTCAGGCACCTCACCATGCGTCATACATACATTAAATAACCTTACCAACTAGTCATCAATACAGTCATCCCCTTTTTTAACATTTCCACTGCAATACCATCCAAACCCGATGCCTTGCCGGCTTTCATCTTCCGAAAAGCTTTTACTACCTCTTCTCTGTTTACCAAATCATTTTCCCTAACCCTCTCACTTTGCACACCACCTCGACCAAAACACCCTATATCTGCCACTCTATCATCAAACACATTTAACAAACCTTCAAAATACTCACTCCATCTCCTTCTCCCATCACCACTACTAGTTATCACCTCCCCATTTGCCCCCCTTCTCTGAAGTTCCCATTTATTCCCTTGTCATATGCACTTTATTTACCTCCTTCCAAAAAATCTTTTTATTCTCCCTAAAATTCATTGGTACTCCCTTACCCCAACTCTCATTTGCCCTCTTTTTTCAATTTTTGCACCTTTCTCTTGACTTCCTGCCTCTTTCTTTTATGCATCTCCCACTCATTTGCATTATTTCCCGGCAAAAATCGTCCAAATGCCTCTCTCTTATCTTTCACTAATAATCTTACTTCTTCATCCAACCACTCACTACCCTTTCTAATCTGCCCACCTCCCACGCATCTCAAGCCACAAGCATCTTTTGCGCAAGCCATCAATGCTTCCCTGAATACATGCCATTCCTCCCTCACTCCCCTTACGTACATTGTTCTCACATTTTTCCATTCTGTGCTCAGTCTCTCCTGGTACTTCCTCACACCATTGTCCTTCCCAAGCTCAATTACTCTCACCACTCTTTTGACCCCAACATTCTCTCTTCTTTTCTGAAACCCTCTACAAATCTTCATCTACGCCTGGAAAAGATAATGATCAGACATCCCTCCAGTTGCACCTCTCAGCACATTAACATCCAAAAGTCTCTCATTCGCGCGCCCATCAATTACCACGTAACCCAATAACGCTCTCTCGACATCTTTCCTTCTTACATACGTATACTTATGTGTAACTCTCTTTTTAATCCAGGTATTCCCAATCCGCAGTCCTTTTTCAGCATATAAATCTACAAACTCTTCACCATTTCCATTTACAAAACTGAACACCCCATGTACACCAATTATTCTTTCAACTGCCACATTACTCACCTTTGCATTCAAATCACCCATCACTATAACCCAGTCTTGTGCATCAAAACTACTAACACACTCACTCAGCTGCTCCCAAAACACTTGCCTCTCATGATCTTTCTTACGCCCAGGTGCATATGCACCAATAATCACCCATATATATATGTATATATATATATATATAGAATATATATTTAATTTTAATATTATATAATAATATATTATTAATGTAGAATAAGGGTTAGAAAATATTTGTATAGATAATATAATTTATAAATATATAAAATATGTATAGTAATATATTAAAAAAATAGATTATATTATGTAATATTTATTATATATATATTAGATAATCTCATATATTAAAAAAATGGGATAATATATAATATACAGATTATGTATAATCTGTAATTTATATATATACTCAGACATCATTTATAATTTCAAATGTAAGATGATATAATATAAAATACTTAATAAAGCAAATGATATATATTAATTTTATGATAAATAATATATAATATAGAACGCTACCTTAACGCTATACAACGCAAACGCGGAAATGGCGAATGTAAGATGAAAAAAAAAAAAAATATATATTATAGTTATAATATTATATATTATATATAAATAAATTGGAATATAATATGAAGTCTGTTGGGGATGAGAGAGCTTGGGAAGTGAGTCAGTTGTTGTTCGCTGATGATACAGCGATGGTGGCTGATTCATGTGAGAAACTGCAGAAGCTGGTGACTGAGTTTGGTAAAGTGTGTGAAGAAGAAAGTTAAGAGTAAATGTGAATAAGAGCAAGGTTATTAGGTACAGTATTGTTGAGGGTCAAGTAAATTGGGAGGTGAGTTTGAATGGAGAAAAACTGGAGGAAGTGAAGTGTTTTAGATATCTGGGAGTGGATCTGGCAGCGGATGGAACCATGAAAGCGGAAGTGGATCATAGGGTGGGGGAGGGGGCGAAAATTCTGGGAGCCTTGAAGAATGTGTGGAAGTCGAGAACATTATCTCGTAAAGCAAAAATGGGTATGTTTGAAGGAATAGTGGTTCCAACAATGTTGTATCGTTGCGAGGCGTGGGCTATGGATAGAGTGTGGCGAGGAGGATGGATGTGCTGGAAATGAGATGTTTGAGGACAATATGTGTTGTGAGGTGGTTTGATCGAGTAGTAACGTAAGGGTAAGAGAGATGTGTGGAAATAAAAAGAGCGTGGTTGAGAGAGCAGAAGAGGGTGTTTTGAAATGGTTTTGGCACATGGAGAGAATGAGTGAGGAAAGATTGATCAAGAGAAAATATGTGTCGGAGGTGGAGGGAACGAGGAGAAGAGGGAGACCAAATTGGAGGTGGAAAGATGGAGTGAAAAAGATTTTGTGTGATCGGGGCCTGACATGCAGGAGGGTGAAAGGGGGGCAAGGAATAGAGTGAATTGGAGCGATGTGGTATACCGGGTTGACGTGCTGGCAGTGGATTGAATCAAGGCATGTGAAGCGTCTGGGGTAAACCATGGAAAGCTGTGTAAGTATGTATATTTGCGTGTGTGGACGTATGTATATACATGTTATGGGGGGTGGGTTCGGCCATTTCTTTCGTCTGTTTCCTTGCGCTACCTCGCAAACGCGGGAGACAGCGACAAAGCAAAAAAAAAAAAAAAAAAATATATATAATATATATTATATATATATATAATATATATATATATATATATATAATATATATATATATATATATATCCTTGGATAGGGAAAAAGAATACTTCCCAAGTATTCCTCTGTCGTAAAAGGCGACTAAAAGGAAGGGAAACAGGGGGCTGAAACTTCCCCTCTCGTTTTTTTTTTTTTTTTTTCCAAAAGAAGGACCAGATGAAGGGGCCAGGAGAGGATAATCCCCAAGGCCCCGTCCTCTGTTCTTAACGCTACCTCGCTAACGCGGGAAATGGTGAATAGTTTAAAAGAAAAAAAAAAAAAATATATATATATATATATATATATATATATATATATATATATATATATAAAATATATATATACATAAATATGACAACCCCTTCTCCCCGCATGCGCGCTAGGTAGTGCTAGGGAAAGACAACAAAGGCCCCATTCGTTCACACTCAGTTTCTAGCTGTCATGTTTAATGAATCAAAACCACAGTTCCCTTTCCACATCCAGGCCACACAGAACTTTCCATGGTTTACCCCAGACGCTTCACATGGCCTGATTCAATACATTGACAACGCGTCGACTCCGGTACACCACATCGTTCCATTTCACTCTCTTCCTTGCACGCCTTTCACCATCTTGCATGTTCAGGCCCCGATCGCTCAAAATCTTTTTTACTTCATCTTTTCACCTCCGATCTCGTTTCCCACTTCTTCTCGTTCCCTCCACCTCTGACACATATCGTCTTAGTCAATCTTCCTTCTCTCATTCTCTCCATGTGACTAAACCATTTCAAAACGCATTCTTCTGCTCTCTCAACCACATTCTATTTATTACCACATATCTCTCGTACCCTTTCATTACCTACTCCATGAAACCACTTCACAACACATATTGTTCTCAAACATCTCATTTCCAAAACACCCACCCTCCTCCGTACAACCCTATCTATAGCTCACGCCTCGCAACGATATAGCATTGTAGGAACCACTATTAGTTCAAAAATACCCATTTTTTCCTTCCGAGATAATGTTCTCGCCTTCCACACATTTTTCAACTCTCCCAGGACTTTCGCCCCTCCCCCATCCAGTGATTCACTTCCGCTTCTATTTTTCCATCCGCTGGCAAATCCACTCCCAGATATCAAAAACACTTCACTTTCTCCAGTTATTCTCCATTCAAACTTACCTGTCAATTGACTTGTACCTCAATCCTACTCTACCTAATAACCTTGCTCTTATTCACATTTCCTCTCAGGTTTCTTCTTTCACACACTTTACCAAACTCAGTCACCAGCCTCTGCAGTTTCTCACCCGAATTAGTCAATAGCGCTGTATTATCACCGAACAACAACTGACTCACTTCCCAAGCCCTCTCATCCACAAAAGACTGCATACTTCTCCCTCTCTCCAAAACACTTGCATTCACCTACCTAACAACCCCATCCATAAACAAATCAAACTACCATGGAGACATCACGCACCCCTCCCGTAGACAGACATTCACTGGGAACTAATCACTTTTCTCTACTCCTACTCATACACATGCCTTACATCCTCGATAAGAACTTTTCACTGGTTCCAGCAACTTGCCTCCCACACCATATATTCGTAATACCTTCCACAGAGCATTTCTATCAACTCTATCATATGCCTTCTCCAGATCCATAAATGCTACATACAAATCCATTTGCTTTTCTAAGTATTTTTCACATACATTCTTCAAAGCAAACTCCTGATCCACACATCCTCTACCACTTCTGAAACCACACCGCTATTCCCCAATCTGATGCTCTGTACATGCCTTCACCCTCTCAATCAATACCCTCTCATATAATTTCCCAGGAATACCCAACAAACCTATTCCTCTGTTATTTGAACACTCACTATGCATGCATTCCGCCAATCCTCAGGCACCTTACCATGAGTCATACTTACATCAACCATCCTTACCGACCAGTGAACAACACAGTCACCTCCTTTTTTTGATAAATTCCACTGCAAACTCCCTTGTTGACTTTCATCTTCCGCAAAGCTTTTACTAACTCTTCTCTGTTTACCAAAACATTTTCCCTAACCCTCTTTCTTCGCACTCCACCACCAAAACACCCTACATCTGCCACTCTATCATCTAAGACATTCAACAAACCTTCAAAATACTCACTCCATCTACTTTTCACATGACCACTAATTGTTATTACCTCCCCATTTGCCCCTTCACCGATGTTCCGATTTGTTCTCTTGTCTTACGCACTTTATTTACCTCCTTCCAAAACAACTGTTTGTTCCCTCTAAAATTTAACGATACTCAGTCACCCCAACCCTCATATGCCCTCTTTTTCACCTCTTGTACGTTTCTTTGACCTCCTGGATCTTTCTCTTATACATCTCACAGTCATTCGCCCTATTTCCCTGCAAATATCTTCCAAATGACTCTAACGTCTCTTTCACTAATATTCTTACTTCTTCATCCCACCACTCTCTCCCCTTTCTAATCTGCCCACCTCCCATGATTCTCATGCCACAAGCATCTTTTGCTCAAGCCATCACTGCTTCCCTAGATACATCCCATTCCTCCCCCACTCCCTTTACGTCGTTTGTTCTCACCTTTTTCCATTCTGCACTCAGTCTCTCCTGGCATTTCCTCACACAAGTCTGGTTTCCAAGCTCACTTATTCTCACCATTCTCTTCACCCCAAGATTCTCTCTTCTTTTATGAAAACTTCTACAAATCTTCACCTTCGCCTCCACAAGATAATGATCAGACATCCCTCCAGTTGCACCTCTCAGCACATTAACATCCAAAAGTCTCACTTTCGCGCTCTTATCAGTTAACACGTAACCCAATAACGCTGTCTGGCCATCTCTCCTATTTACATACATATACTTATGTATATCTCTCTTTTTAAACCAGATATACCCAATCACCAGTCCTTTTTCAGCACACAAATCTAGAAGCTCTTCACCATTTCCATTTACTGCACTGAACACCCCATGTGCACCAATTATTCCCTCAACAGCCGCATTACTCACCTTTGTATTTAAATTATCTCTCACTATAACCCGGTCTCGTGCATCCAAATTACTAACACACTCACTCAGCTACTCCCAGAACACTTGCCTCTCATGATGTTTCTTATGCACAGGCGCATAGGCACCAATAATCACCCATCTCTTGCCATCCACTTTCAGTTTTACCCATATCAATCTAGAGTTTAATTTCTTACACTCTATCACATACTACCACAACTCCTGTTTCAGGAGTAGTGCTACTCCTTCCCTTGCTCTTGTCCTCTCACCAACCCCTGACTTTACTCCCAAAACATTCCCAAAGCACTCTTTCCCTTTACCCTTAAGCTTCGTTTCTCTCGGAGCCAAAACATCCAGGTTCCTTCGGTAAACATATTACCTATCTCTTCTTTTTTCTCCTCTTAGTTATCAGTATTATTTTTATCATTATCATTATTATTACTACTCTCATTATCATTTCATTATCATATTATCATTGTCATTATTATTATCATTTTTACCATTATCACTATCATTATTACTATAACTAACATTATCATTACATCAAAGGATTCAAACGCTAACAGACTGCTGACAGTGTAAGATATTAGAAACACTTAGAATAGTGTAGTAAGGGTTAGAAAGCATACAGATAATTAACAGGAGGCGCAAATAACAGAAGTCGTGGACTTGAAGAGAAATGTTTATAGTCTCTTCAAAAATGATTCTATTGTACTGCTATCAACCACTCAAACTGATAAATCGTTCCATATGTTAACAATCATGTTTAAGAAAAGTATTTCCCGTCATTCGAGGTAAAGCTTTTGCCAACGATTTTGTATTCATTACTACGAGTGAAGTCAGACGAATCAAGTCTTATGTAACATAATAGTTGAAGTTTATCAAAGTATTTGATGATCTTGAATGAATGTATTAAATCCCCTCTCAACCTTCTCTTTTCTAAGCTAGCTAGCTAGATTAATGTCGTTTAGTTGTCTCTCATAGGGTATGTTTCTCAGCCTCGGGATCATCTTGGTAGCTCATGCTGCAATCTCTGCATTCTGTTTTCTTTCCAGTCAGTGTGACAAAGACTAACAATATTCAAGATGGAGACTAACCAGTAAACCGTAAGGAGATTGATGATTTCACTGGATTCAAATTCAATGGCCTTACCAATGAATTCAAGAATTATGATTGCTTCTTTCGCCCCGTCTGTGCACTGCTTTTATCGTTTTAGGCCGTCAGATATTGTTACATCAAATCCTTTTCCTCATTTACCTTTGATTTTTCAACAGAAATGCAAAATATCGATATGCAAAAACATTGCATTTATCTGTACTAAAAGTCATTTACCACTTACGAACCCTTTCGAACAATCATCTTTGAGAGTTTGAAGCTGCAGATATTCAAGCTCATTTGCGAATTTTGATATTTCATGATGCAGCCAGTCATCAGTATTCTTATATCTATGAGAAAGACAACCAATCACAAGACAAATCCTTGTTGCATACCACTTGTTACGGCTAGCCATTCAGAGGCTTCACCATCAACCAAAACTCTTGAATTACGGCAAGTTAACCAGTGTCCTGTCTACTGAAGTACAACACCATCTACATAATGTAACTTAATTTTTGAAAGTATCCCTTGATGCTTTATCGAATCATTTTGAAAATTCTGAAAAATGACATCAAATGATTTACCATCATAATTCACGTCGATTATAACATAAAAAAAAATTAAGCAGATTTGTGAGACACGAGCGCTTTCTTCGAAACCCTTGCTGAGAATTGTTTATTGAATGGCTTCTAAATGGTTTACAATACAGTCTCGAGTGATAGCTTTCATGATTTCTCTTATTACAGACGCGAAGGTAATTGGCCGGTAATCTATAGGCAGTGCCTTATTACTTTTACTGAATATCGTTGTTACTCTCGCAAACTTCCATTTACCTGAAACTTTTCCCATAGCAAGTGACTTATTGAAAAGAACATTCAAGGGATTAACTATCTCATTATTCGCCTCTCATTATCCTCTGATAAAACTTTTCAGGGCCTGCCGGCTTATCAATTTCCATTACGTTTACTGCTGGTAGTATGTTTTCAGCATTTATGTCAGTTTGTTGCACAATGTTGTATAGTATTAATGAAACTGTATTTGATACATGAGTTGCGTCCTCGACAGTAAATACAAAAAAAAATTATTTATCTATTGTTCATTGATTTTTCATTTTTTCCCCGGCTTCGTTTTCAAGAAACAAGTCATCTACTTCCAGAATTAATGAACCAGTTCACAGGGTAATAACACTCTTGCTTCTAACATACTTGTATAACTCCTTAGGGTTTCTTTTCCTATGTTTGGTAATATTCGCTTCATTATGATGTTTTGTATGTTGTGTAAGTCTCTAGGTTTCTCTAAGCAAATCTACTTAACTTATTCTATCATGTTGGTTATAGTTATCTATGAGTTTCTTACGAGGTACTTTCTTAGACAACAGGCACAACTTTATTTCACTCTTCCACTTCCTTAGCTTAGTTTTAGGAATAGACCGTCTACTACGCATTGGCACGTATGTCCCTCTACTGCTCTGAAGGTGTTTTCAAGCTACGTTCATGTTGTTTTCCTTGACCATACTATCCCAGGTTTGCATGGGAAGGACTATACGAGGCAAATTAGACTGGGTCACTAACAAGCAAATTTACGTAGATTCCACACTCGGAGGTATTGGAGAAGAATTCCCCCACATAGATACCGGTGTGTTGATATATCGAACCACAATATAATCATAAGATTTATCGTTTGCCTATAGTCTTTGTGCGGGGAACTATAAACTAATTCTACTGTTATTTTCCAACTGACAATTTTTCTTTATTTCTTCAGCAATGACATCGACATTCGTAAAGTCTGCAACATTTTTCAATATGGTATTAAAGTGAGCTTTAAAAAAAGATCAAGACCCTCGGCCTACATTATTTCCACTCACCTGTGTTAAACAAAGTGTACCTGGGATTTGCGCATATTCATACTTGCTCACTTTCATACATTCCCAGTGCCACCCCAACCCACAGAAAACAGCATCGCCATCCCCCTGCGTCAACAAGGTAATGCCAGGAAATAGACGAAGAGAGGCCTCATCTACTCGTATTCATTCTCTAGCAGCCCCCTATCCAAATCCAGACCCTACAGACCTGTCCATGGGTTACACCAGACGTTCCACATGCTATGATTAATTTCGCGACAGGTCGACCCCATTATATCACATTGTTCCAATTCACTCTATTCCGTGCACGACTTTTACTCTCCTGCATGTTCAGTCCCAGGTCACTCAAAATCTTTTTCACTCCATCCTTCCACCTCCAATTTGGTCTCTCGCCTCTCCTTGTTCCCTCCTCCTCTGACACATATATCCTCTTTCTCAACCTTTCTTCATTCATTCTCTCCAAATATCCAAACCATTTCAACACACCCTCTTCTGCTCTCTCAACCATACCCATTTCATTATCACATTATCATACTCATTTCATTATCCTCAGACGTTTCATTTCCAACACATACACCCTCATCCGCACAACACTATCTATAGTCCCTGCCTCGCAACCAAACAATATTGCTGGAACTTCTATTCCTTCAAACATATCCATGTTTGCTCTCCTAGATAACATTCTCTCTTTCCATATATTCTTCACCATTCCCAGACCTTCACCCCCCTCTCCAACCCTGTGACTGACTTCCGCTTCCATGGTTCCATTTATTGCTAAGTACACTCCCAGATATCTAAAACACTTTACTTCCTCCAATTGCTCTCCATATAAACTCACATCCCAACTAACTTGTCCCTCAACCCTACTGAACGTATTAACCTAGCTTATATTCACATTTGCTCTCAACTTTCTCCTTTCACACACTCCTCAAGACTCAGTCACTAACTTCTGCAGGCAGAAGTTTCACACACGAATCAGTCATTAGTGTTGTATCATCGGCTAAAACAAATGACACTTCCCAGGCCCTCTCATTCTCAACAGACTGAATATTTGCGCCTCTCTCCAAAGCTATTGAAGTTACCTCCCACTCCACCCCATCCGTAAGCAAATCAAATAACCATGGCAACATCAAACACCCTTGCCGCAGACCGACCTTTACTGAAAACCAATCACTCTCCTCTCTTCATACTCGTACACACGCCTTACATCTTTGACAGAAACTTCTTATTGCTTCTAGCAGCTTACATCTTACACCATATATCTTATGACCTTCCACAAAGCATCTCTATTATCATATGCCTCTTTTCTAGATAATTCTCAAACTCATTCATCAAAGTAATAACACGATCCACACATCCTCTACTACTTCTGAAGCCATACTGCTCATCCACAGTCTGATGCTTTGTACATGCCTTCACCCTCTCAATGAATACCCTCCCATATAACTTTCAAGTTATACCTAACAAACGTATGCCTCTATAGTTTGAATATTTACCTATATTCCTTTTTGCCCTTATACAGTTGCACTATACATGTATTCCGCCAATTTTCAGGCACTTCACTATGATCCATACGTACAGTGAATATCCTTACCAACATCCAACAACATAGTCACCCCTTTCTTAAGAAATTCAACTGTAATGCCATTAACTCCAGATGTGTTACTGCATTTCATATTCCGTAAGGTTTTCTCTTTTAACCAAACCACCCTATCTCACTTTCTTACTTCGCACACTACCCGCACCTAAAACCCATACATCTGTTATTCTGTCATCCAACGCATTTAACAGTCCTTCAAAATACTCACTGCACCTCCTCCTCATTCCATCACTACCTGTTATCACTTCCCCTTTTGCCCCTTTACCGATGTCCCCGTTTGTTCTCTTGTCTTCTGCAGTTATTTACCTCCTTCCAAAGCATATTCTTATTCTCCCTAAAGCTTAATGATACCCTCTCTCTCCAACTCTTAGTTGCCCTCTTTTTCAACCCCTGCATCTTCCTCTTGACCTCCTGCCGCTTTCTCGTACACAGCTACCAATCATTTGCACTCCTTTCCTGTAAGAACGTCTCAAACGCCTCTCTTTTATCTTTCATTAGTAACTTTACTTCTTCAACCTACACTCACTATCCTTTGTAATCTGCATACATCCACCTTTCGCATGCCATATGCATCTCTTGAATATACCATCACTGCTACAGTAGATACCTGCCATTCCTTACCCACTCCCCTCACTTCATTTACCCTCACCTTTTGCCATTCTACACTCAATCTTTCCTGATATTTCATCACACAAGTCTCTTTTCGAAGCTCACTTACTCTCACTATTCTCTTTTCCCTGACATTGTGTTCTCTTTTCCTGAAACCTCTACAAATCTTTACCTTTACCTCCAAAAGATAGTGATCAGACATCCTATCAGCAGCCCCTCTAAGCAAATTTGCATCCAAAAGTCTGTTTTCTTCCAAATCAATCAATTAATGCATAGTCTAATAACGCCGGTTGACCATCTCTTATACTTTTGTATCTATATTTGTGTATATATCTCCATTTAATCCAGGATTTCCCAATCACCAGTCTTTTTCAGCAAGCAGCTCACCAAGTTCTTCACTATCTCTATTCATAACACTAAATACCCCATGCACACCACTTATGTCCTCAAATCTATGGCCCCTAGTCCCTCGCATCATGGGGCGCTAAGATTCTCCGGATTTCTGCCTGACTCTCTGCCAATGAAAGGGAGGGCTCTGGCAGCAGTAGTACCAGCCCTTCCCACAAACTTTCCATCTCTGTTAGACCTTCTTGTTCGATTATACTATACCAACATTCGTGGACCCCCTAGTAACCTATCCTTAGTTGAACAACATCTGTTTAGTACCTCTCCTAGTATCTTACTTCTCTCTAAGACACATTTGTCAAAGGATGTTTTCACTAATCTCTTTTTCATATCTTACTATAACCTTCACTCACGATTCCGGTTCAAAGGTGGTGTTTGTGGTTATTCCAACATCAGCACATCTGTTGCACACCTCAAGGACCACCTCAAGGACCTTGAGTCTCCAAACTTTGATGTTAAGTGGCTCTTGGCCTGTATCAGTACTTCCACAATTTTTCTCTTTTTCGCCTATTGCTTTCTTAGTTCTACAAATTTCATATACTTCTTCGAGTGCCTAAACTTATGCCATGAGACTGTGACATCCTTTCACTCAAAAGCCGAGATCCTCTACCTCGGGGAGTTCGACGTTGATCGTAGGGAATGGTTGAATTCTTCCCAAACGGATGGTGGAGGGATTGAAGCCCTCACGGTCTCCATTCTCAATGATTTAGAGTAAATTATCTCCCACCCTACCTATATTCCTGACTACTGCGACCACTCTCCTAATATTCTGGATTTGTTCTTCACCTCTGGTCCATCCCGCTGTAAATACTCAATCCGCCCCAGTTAATTCATTTGATCATACTCTCATGCATGTACCTATTCTAACGACACCTCCTGCAGCAGCCCCTTCTAAGTGTATACACTGGCACATCAACAAAGCTGATTGGAGTAACTTATGTAACTTCTTTTCTGACTTTCCTTGGGTAAATTATTTTCTTATGTGGTGATGCTTCTGTCTTCGCCAAATGCATAGTAAATGATATTCTTGCGGGAATGGAAGTATTTCTCTCCTCTTCCTCCAAGATAACCGCTTCACCCAATCCATCGTAGTTGCCCTTGACATATCTAATGCTTTTGACAGGGTGTGGTATCGGGGTCTCATATTTAGGGTCCCCCTTTTGGTTTCCATCCCTCACTTTGCTCCTTCATATCTAGTTTCCTCTTTGTCCGATCTATCTCCGTGGATGTGGATGGATCAGATTTTTCCCTATTTTCCATCAAGATCGGTGTCTCTCAAGGTTCTGTCATGTCCCCTACCCTTTTTCTCCTTCTTTTGAACGATTTCGTGTCTTCCAAAAATAATCCAGTCCACTTTTACGCTGGTGACTCAACACTGCATTGATCTACATCCTTGAGTTCTGCTCCGTCTTCTGTCACTCGATCTGCATCTCTTCTTGACACAGCTTCCTCAATAATCTCAGACTTGGACAGAAAGCTCAATGGGGGTATACAAAATCTTTCAATATTCAATGCCTCCACGACCCATTCTTACCTATCTCTATCGAAATTTTCTCAGCTCTCCTTTGACAGTTTTGTAATTCTACCTCTTGGCTCAATGAATATACTTGACATTACTGTAACATCAACTCTTTCTTGGAAAACCCACATTACAGGAATAGCTAAGTCTGCCTCTAAGAAACTAGGAGTCCTGTTTAGATGTCGAAACTTTTTCCCTCCTGAACAGTTGCTCCGTTTATACAAGGGACTGATCTGTCCTTGTTTAGAGCGCTGCTCTACATTTGGGGTGGTTTCATCGCTGCGCCTTTACTTGACAGAATGGAGTCGAAAGCGATCCCCCCTTATAATCTGTCCCAGGCTAACATTCGTACTTGACCCAGATGCCCTACAAAGCAACGGTGATTCACTTTCCCTCTTCTATACGTATTACTTTGGTTTTTGCTCTGGAGAGCTGGCTGCTTTTGTGCCTACACCATTAGCTAGACCCCGCGATACTCGGCAAGTTGTTGTGTCACATTATTATTGTGTTGTCATCAGCTAATCAAGGGTGGACCGTTCTGATACCTGTATCTTTTCTTACACGTCGAAGATCTGGAACTCTCTACCCTCATGTGTCTCCCAATAACTATGACCTAATACATTCCAAAAGACATGTTTTTCTCTCTCTCAAAAATTTGTAGATATTTTCACCTGTCTTTCTTTTTTTCGTTTCGTAATTCTATTCATATTTCAGTTAAGACCCGGCCTTGATGTGGACTTTTATCCATGACTGAAGCCTTTAACATTAAAAATGCCCCATTCTTTACCTTTGCCTTTTAATCACTCATCACTAATACCCGGTCTCGTGGAAAAAAACTGCTGACACATTCACTCAACTCCTAAAAAATTTGCCGTTCATGATCTTTCTTTGCATGACCAGGTGCATAAGTAGAAGAAATCACAGTTCTCTCGCCATTAACTTTTAGTTTCACTCACACCAATCTAGAATTTACTTTCTTGCACTCTACCATATACTTCTACAGCTTCTACTCTTGTTCTCTTACCAACCTCTGACTTTACTCCCAAGACATGTAAAACCATAATTCCCCTTTATCCTTATGCTTCGTTCCCCTACCGCAAACCAACATTCACTGAGAATCAATCACTTTCCTCTCTTCCTACACGGACACATGCTATACATCCTCGATAAAAACTTTTCACTGCTTCTAACAACTTGCCTCCCACAACATATCATATTAATACCTTCCACAGAGCAACTCTATCAACTCTATCATATGCCTTCTCCAGATCCATAAATGCTACATACAAATCCATTTGCTTTTCAAAGTATTTCTCACATACATTCTTCAAAGCAAACACCTGATCCACACATCCTCTAACTCTTCTGAAACCACACTGCTCTTCCCAAGTCTGACGCTCTGTACATGCCTTCACCCTCTCAATCAATACCCTAACATATAATTCCCCAGGAATACTCAACAAACGTATACCTCTGTAATTTGAGCACTCAATTTTAGCACATTTGCCTCTGTACAGTGGCACTATGCAAGCATTCCAACAATCCTCAGGCACCTCACCATGAATCATACATACATTAAATAACCTTACAAACCAGTCAACAATACAATCACCCCCTTTTATAAATTCCACTGCAATACCATCCAAACCTGCTGCCTTGCCGGCCTTCATCTTCTGCAAAGCTTTTACTACCTCTTCTCTATTTACCAAATTATTTTCCCTAACCCTCTTACTTTGCACACCACCTCGACCAAAACAACCTATATCTGCCACTCTATTATCAAACACATTCAACAATCCTTCAAAATACTCACTCCATCTCCTTCTCACATCACCACTACTCGTTATCACCTCCCCATTAGCCCCCTTCACTGAAGTTCCCATTTGCTCCCTTGTGTTACGCACTTTATTTACCTCAGAGAAGGGGGCCAGGTGAGGATATTCCCTCAGAGGCCCAGTCCTCTGTTCTTAACGCTACCTTGCTAATTCGGGAAATGGCGAATAGTTTGAAAGAAATAGACATATATAAATATATATATATATATATATATATACATATATATATATATGCATATATCATAGAACATACAAAGCTCCATCAGTCAGGATCGAACCTGGGACCCCTTGTGCAAGAGGCAGGCATGCTAACCGCTAGGCTAAGGGACTGTATAATAGAAAACAACTATTCGAAATACAAAGTACTCGAATACCCTTCGTCTCACTATGGTGAACAACGGGGTCTATGTATGTTCTATGAAGGTGCGCGTTCATATACACTTTATTCATATGCATATATATATATATATATATATATATATATATATATATATATATATATATATATATTTTTTTTTCTTTTTTTATACTTTGTCGCTGTCTCCCACGTTTGCGAGGTAGCGCAAGGAAACAGACGAAAGAAATGGCCCAACCCCCCCCCCCATACACATGTATATACATACGTCCACACACGCAAATATACATACCTACACAGCTTTCCATGGTTTACCCCAGACGCTTCACATGCCTTGATTCAATCCACTGACAGCACGTCAACCCCGGTATACCACATCGCTCCAATTCACTCTATTCCTTGCCCTCCTTTCACCCTCCTGTATGTTCAGGCCCCGATCACACAAAATCTTTTTCACTCCATCTTTCCACCTCCAATTTGGTCTCCCTCTTCTCCTTGCTCCCTCCACCTCCGACACATATATCCTCTTGGTCAATCTTTCCTCACTCATTCTCTCCATGTGCCCAAACCACTTCAAAACACCCTCTTCTGCTCTCTCAACCACGCTCTTTTTATTTCCACACATCTCTCTTACCCTTACGTTACTCACTCGATCAAACCACCTCACACCACATATTGTCCTCAAACATCTCATTTCCAACACATCCATCCTCCTGCGCACAACTCTATCCATAGCCCACGCCTCGCAACCATACAACATTGTTGGAACCAACCACTATTCCTTCAAACATACCCATTTTTGCTTTCCGAGATAATGTTCTCGACTTCCACACATTCTTCAAGGCCCCCAGAATTTTCGCCCCCTCCCCCACCCTATGATCCACTTCCGCTTCCATGGTTCCATCCGCTGCCAGATCAACTCCCAGATATCTAAAACACTTCACTTCCTCCAGTTTTTCTCCATTCAAACTCACCTCCCAATTGACTTGACCCTCAACCCTACTGAACCTAATAACCTTGCTCTTATTCACATTTACTCTTAACTTTCTTCTTCCACACACTTTACCAAACTCAGTCACCAGCTTCTGCAGTTTCTCACATGAATCAGCCACCAGCGCTGTATCATCAGCGAACAACAACTGACTCACTTCCCAAGCTCTCTCATCCCCAACAGACTTCATACTTGCCCCTCTTTCCAAAACTCTTGCATTTACCTCCCTAACAACCCCATCCATAAACAAATTAAACAACCATGGAGACATCACACACCCCTGCCGCAAACCTACGTTCACTGAGAACCAATCACTTTCCTTTCTTCCTACACGTACACATGCCTTACATCCTCGATAAAAACTTTTCACTGCTTCTAACAACTTTCCTCCCACACCATATATTCTTAATACCTTCCACAGAGCATCTCTATCAACTCTATCATATGCCTTCTCCAGATCCATAAATGCTACATACAAATCCATTTGCTTTTCTAAGTATTTCTCACATACATTCTTCAAAGCAAACACCTGATCCACACATCCTCTACCACTTCTGAAACCACACTGCTCTTCCCCAATCTGATGCTCTGTACATGCCTTCACCCTCTCAATCAATACCCTCCCATATAATTTACCAGGAATACTCAACAAACTTATGCCTCTGTAATTTGAGCACTCACTCTTATCCCCTTTGCCTTTGTACAATGGCACTATGCACGCATTCCGCCAATCCTCAGGCACCTCACCATGAGTCATACATACATTAAATAACCTTGCCAACCAGTCAACAATACAGTCACCCCCTTTTTTAATAAATTCCACTGCAATACCATCCAAACCTGCTGCCTTGCCGGCTTTCATCTTCCGCAAAGCTTTCACTACCTCTTCTCTGTTTACCAAATCATTTTCCCTAACCCTCTCACTTTTGACACCACCTCGACCAAAACACCCTATATCTGCCACTCTATCATCAAACACATTCAACAAACCTTCAAAATACTCACTCCATCTCCTTCTCACATCACCACTACTTGTTATCACCTCCCCATTTGCGCCCTTCACTGAAGTTCCCATTTGCTCCCTTGTCTTACGCACTTTATTTACCTCCTTCCAGAACATCTTTTTATTCTCCCTAAAATTTAATGATACTCTCTCACCCCAACTCTCATTTGCCCTTTTTTTCACCTCTTGCACCTTTCTCTTGACCTCCTGTCTCTTTCTGTTATACATCTCCCACTCAATTGCATTTTTTCCCTGCGAAAATCGTCCAAATGCCTCTCTCTTCTCTTTCACTAATAATCTTACTTCTTCATCCCACCACTCACTACCCTTTCTAATCAACGCACCTCCCACTCTTCTCATGCCACAAGCATCTTTTGCGCAATCCATCACAGATTCCCTAAATACATCCCATTCCTCTCCCACTCCCCTTGCTTCCATTGCTCTCACCTTTTTCCATTCTGTACTCAGTCTCTCCTGGTACTTCCTCACACAGGTCTCCTTCTCAAGCTCACTTACTCTAACCACCCTCTTCACCCCAACATTCACTCTTCTTTTCTGAAAACCCATACAAATCTTCACCTTAGCCTCCACAAGATAATGATCAGACATCCCTCCAGTTGCACCTCTCAGCACATTAACATCCAAAAGTCTCTCTTTCGCACGCCTGTCAATTAACACGTAATCCAATAACGCTCTCTGGCCATCTCTCCTACTTACATAAGTATACTTATGTATATCTCGCTTTTTAAACCAGGTATTCCCAATCATCATTCCTTTTTCAGCACATAAATCTACAAGCTCTTCACCATTTCCATTTACAACACTGAACACCCCATGTATACCAATCATTCCCTCAACTGCCACATTACTCACCTTTGCATTCAAATCACCCAACACTATAACCCGGTCTCGTGCATCAAAACCACTAACACACTCATTCAGCTGCTCCCAAAACACTTGCCTCTCTTGATCTTTCTTCTCATGCCCAGGTGCATATGCACCAATAATCACCCACCTCTCTCCATCAACTTTCAGTTTTACCCATATTAATCGAGAATTTACTTTCTTACACTCTATCACATACTCCCACAACTCCTGTTTCAGGAGTATTGCTACTCCTTCCCTTGCTCTTGTCCTCTCACTAACCCCTGACTTTACTCCCCAGACATTCCCAAACCACTCTTGACCTTTACCCTTGAGCTTCGATTCACTCAGAGCCAAAACATCCAGGTTCCTTTCCTCAAACATACTACCTATCTCTCCTTTTTTCACATCTTGGTTACATCCACACACATTTAGGCACCCCACTCTGAGCCTTCGAGGAGGATGAGCACTCCCCGCGTGACTCCTTCTTCTGTTTCCCATTTTAGAAAGTTAATACAAGGAGGGGAGGATTTCTGGCCCCCCGCTCCCGATATATATATATATATATATATATATATATATATATATATATATATATATATATATATATATATATATATATATATATATATATATATATATATATATATATATATATATATATATATATATATATATATATATGTATATATATATATATATATATATATATATATATATATATATATATATATATATATATATATATATATATATATATATATATATATATATATATATATATATATATATATATATATGAGAGAGCTTGGGAAGTGAGTCAGTTGTTGTTCGCTGATGATACAGCGCTGGTGGCTGATTCATGTGAGAAACTGCAGAAGCTGGTGACTGAGTTTGGTAAAGTGTGTGAAAGAAGAAAGTTAAGCGTAAATGTGAATAAGAGCAAGGTAATTAGGTACAGTAGGGTTGAGAGTCAAGTCAATTGGGAGGTAGATTTGAATGGAGAAAAACTGGAGGAAGTAAAGTGTTTTAGATATCTGGGAGTGGATCTGGCAGCTGATTGAACCATGGTAGCGAAAGTTGATCATAGGGTGGGGGAGGGGGCGAAAATCCTGGGAGCCTTGAAGAATGTGTGGAAGTCGAGAACATTATCTCGGAAAGCAAAAATGGGTATGTTTGAAGGAATAGTGGTTCCAACAATGTTGTATGGTTGCGAGGCGTGGGCTATGGATAGAGTTGTGCGCAGGATGGATGTGCTGGAAATGAGATGTTTGAGGACAATGTGTGGTGTGAGGTGGTTTGATCGAGTAAGTAACGTAAGGGTAAGAGAGATGTGTGGAAATAAAAAGAGCGTGGTTGAGAGAACAGAAGAAGGTGTTTTGAAATGGTTTAGGCAGATGGAGAGAATGAGTGAGGAAAGATTGACCAAGAGGATACATGTGTCGGAGGTGGAGGGAACGAGAAGTGGGAGACCAAATTGGAGGTGGAAAGATGGAGTGAAAAAGATTTTGTGTGATCGGGGCCTGAACATGCAGGAGGGTGAAAGGAGGGCAAGGAATAGAGTGAATTGGATCGATGTGGTATACCGGGGTTGATGTGCTGTCAGTGGATTGAATCAGGGCATGTGAAGCGTCTGGGGTAAACCATGGAAAGCTGTGTAGGTATGTATATTTGCGTGTGTGGACGTAAGTATATATATGTGTATGGGGGTGGGTTGGGCCATTTCTTTCGTCTGTTTCCTTGCGCTACCTCGCAAACGCGGGAGACAGCGACAAAGTATAATAAATAAATAAATAATATATATATATATATATATATATATATATATATATATATATATATATATATATATATATATATATATATATATATATATATATATATATATATATATATATATATATATATATATATATATATATATATATATATATACATATATATATATATATATATATATATTGCTTTGAAGAATGTATGTGAGAAATACTTAGAAAAGCAAATGGATTTGTATGTAGCATTTATGGATCTGGAGAAGGAATATGATAGAGTTGATAGAGATACTCTGTGGAAGGTATTAAGAATATATGGTGTGGGAGGCAAGTTGTTAGAAGCAGTTAAAAGTTTTTATCGAGGATGTTAGGCATGTGCACGTGTAGGAAGAGTGGAAACTGATTGGTTCTCAGTGAATATTGGTTTTCGGAAGGGGTGTGTGATGTCTCCATGGTTCTCTAATTGCTTATGGATGGGGTTGTTAGGGAGTTGAATGTAAGAGCTTTGGAAAGAGGGGCAAGTATGCAGTCATTTGTGGATGACAGAGCTTGGGAAGGGAATCAGTTGTTCTTCGCTGATGATACAGCGCTGGTGGCTGATTAATGTGAGAAACTGAGGAAGCTGGTGACTCAGTTTGGTAAAGTGTGTGAAAAAAGAAAGTTAAGAGTAAATGTGAATAAGAGCAAGGTTATTAGGTAAAGTAGGGTTGAGAGACAAGTCAATTGGGAGGTAAGTTTGAATGGAGAAAAATTGGAGGAAGTGAAGTGTTTTAGATATCTGGGAGTGGATTTGGAGGCGGATGGAACCATGGAAGCGGAAGTGAACCATAGTGTGAGTGAGGGTGGGAAAATTTTGGGAGCGTTGAAGAGTGTGTGGAATTCGAGAACATTATCTCGGAAAGCAAACATGGGTATGTTTGGAGGAATAGTGGTCCCAACAATGTTATATGGTTGCGAGGCGTGGGCTATGGATAGAGTTGTGCGGAAGAGGATGAATGTGCTGGAAATGAGATGTTTGAGGACAATATGGTGAGTGAGATGGTTTGATCGAGTAAGTAATAACAGGGTTAGAGAGATGTGTGGTAATAAAAAGAGTGTGCTTGACAGAGCTGAAGAGGGTGTTTTGAAATGGTTTGGTCAAATGAAGAGAATGACTGAGAAAAAATTGACGAAGAGGATATAGGTGTCAGAGGTGGAGGGAACGAGGAGAAGTGGGAGACCAAATTGGAGGTGGAAAGATGGAGTGAAAAAGATTTTGGGTGATTGGGGCCTAAACATGCAGGAGGTTGAAAGGCGTGCAAGGAATAGAGTGAATTAGAACCATGTTGTATACCGGGGTCGACATGCTGGCAATGGATTGATCCAGGGCATGTGAAGCGTCTAGGGTAAACCATGGAGAGTTCTGTGGGGCCTCGATGCGGAAAGGAAGCTGTGGTTTCGGTGCATTATTACATGATAGCTACAGACTGAATGTGAACGAATGTGGCCTTTGTTGTCCTTTCCTAGCCCTACCTCGCGCACATGAGGGAGGAGAGGTTGTTATTTCATGTGTGGCGAAGTGGCGATGGAAATGAATAAAGGCAGACAGTATGAGTTATGCACATGTGTATATATATATATATGTCTGTGTGTGTATATATATGTATATGTTGAGATGTATAGGTATGTATATTTGCGTGTGTGGACGTCTATGTACATACAAGTGTATGTGGGTGGGTTCTGCCATTTCTTTCGTCTGTTTCCTTGCGCTACCTTGCGAACGCAGGAGACAGTGACAAAGCAAAGTAAAATAGATGAATAAATATATATATATATATATATATATATATATATATATATATATATATATATATATATATATATATATATATATATATATATATATATATATATATATATATATAGTGAAAAAGATGCAGTTGAGTGGGAGATGAATAAAAGAAAGAGACAGGAGGTCAAGAGAAAGGTCCAAGAGGTGAAAAAGAGGGCAAATGAGAGTTGGGGTTAGAGAGTATCATTAAATTTTAGGGAGAATAAAAAGATGTTCTGGAAGGAGGTAAATAAAGTGCGTAAGACAAGGGAGCAAATGGGAACTTCAGTGAAGGGCGCAAATGGGGAGGTGATAACAAGTAGTGGTGATGTGAGAAGGAGATGGAGTGAGTATTTTGAAGGTTTGTTGAATGTGTTTGATGATAGAGTGGCAGATATAGGGTGTTTTGGTCAAGGTGGTGTGCAAAGTGAGAGGGTTAGGGAAAATGATTTGGTAAACACAGAAGAGGTAGTAAAAGCTTTGCGGAAGATGAAAGCCGGCAAGGCAGCAGGTTTGGATTGTATTGCAGTGGAATTTATTAAAAAAGTGGGTGACTGTATTGTTGACTGGTTGGCAAGGTTATCTAATGTATGTATGACTCATGTTGAGGTGCCTGAGGATTGGCGGAATGCGTGCATAGTGCCATTGTACAAAGGTAAAGGGGATAAGAGTGAGTGCTGAAATTACAGAGGTATAAGTTTGTTGAGTATTCCTGGTAAATTATATGGGAGGGTATTGATTGAGAGGGTGAAGGCATGTACAGAGCATCAGATTGGGGAAGAGCAGAGTGGTTTCAGAAGTTGTAGAGGATGTGTGGATCAGGTGTTTGCTTTGAAGAATGTACGTGAGAAATACTTAGAAAAGCAAATGGATTTGTATGTAGCATTTATGGATCTGGAGAAGGCATATGATAGAGTTGATAGAGATGCTCTGTGGAAGGTATTCAGAATATATGGTGTGGGAGGCAAGTTGTTATAAGCAGTGAAAAGTTTTTATCGAGGATGTAAGGCATGTGTGCGTGTAGGAAGAGAGGAAAGTGATTGGTTCTCAGTGAATGTAGGTTTGCGGCAGGGGTGTGTGATGTCTCCATGGTTGTTTAATATGTGTATGGATGGGGTTGTTAAGGAGGTGAATGTAAGAGTTTTCGAAAGAGGGGCAAGTATGAAGTCTGTTGGGGATGAGAGAGCTTGGGAAGTGAGTCAGTTGTTGTTCGCTGATGATACAGCGCTGGTGGCTGATTCATGTGAGAAACTGCAGAAGCTGGTGACTGAGTTTGGTAAAGTGTGTGAAAGTCAGTCTCTAGCTGTCAAGTAATATTGCACTGAAACCACAGCTCCGTCTCCACATCCAGGCCCCAAAAAACTTCTCATGGTTTACCCCAGACGCTTCACATGCCCTGGTGCAATCCACTGACAGCACGTCGACCCCGGTATACCATATCGTTCCAATTCACTCTATTCCTTGCACGCCTTTCTTCCTCCTGCATGTTCAGGCCCCGATCACTCAAAATCTTTTTCACTTTATCTTTCCACCTCCAATTTGGCCTCCCACTTCTCGTCGTTCCCTCCACCCCTGACACATATATCCTGTTGGCCACTCTTTCCTCACTCATTCTCTCCATTTGTCCAAACCATTTCAAAACACCCTCTTCTGCTCTCTCAACCACTCTTTTTATTACCACACATCTCTCTCACCCTTACATTACTTACTCGATCAAAACTCCTCACACCACATATTGCCTTCAAATATCTCATTTCCAGGACATCCACCCTCCTACGTACAACTTTATCCATAGCCCACGCATCGCAACCATACAACATTGTTGGAACCACTATTCCTTCAAACATTCCTTTCCGAGTTAATGTTCTCGACTTCCACACATTCTTCCAGGTTCAAAGAATTTTCGCCCCCTCCCCCACCCTATGATTCACTTCCCCTTCCATGGTTCCATCCACTGCCAAATCCATTCCCAGATATCTAAAACACTTCATTTCCTCAAGTTTTTCTCCATTCAAACTTACCTCCCAATTGACTTAAGCCTCAACCCTACTGTACATAATAACCTTGCTCTTACTCATAATTATTCTAGACTTTCTTCTTTCACACACTTTACCAAACTCAGTCACCAGCTTCTGCAGTTTCTCACATGAATCAGCCACAAGCGCTGTATCTTCAGGGAACAACAACTGACTCACTTCCCAAACTATCTCATCCACGACAGACTGCATACTTGTCCCTCTTTCGAAAACTCTTGCATTCACCTCCCTAACAACACCATCCATAAACAAATTAAACATAGATATATATATATATATATATATATATATATATATATATATATATATATATATATATATATATATATATATATATATATATATATATATATATATATATATATATATATATATATATATATATATATATATATATATATATATATATATATATATACACATATATTACAGAGGCATAAGTTTGTTGAGTATTCCTGGTAAATTATATGGGAGGGTATTGATCGAGAGGGTGAAGGCATGTGCAGAGCATCAGATTGGGGAAGAGCAGTGTGGTTTCAGAAGTGGTAGAGGATATGTGGATCAGGTGTTTGCTTTGAAGAATGTATGTGAGAAATACTTAGAAAAGCAAATGGATTTGTATGTAGCATTTATGGATCTGGAGAAGGCATATGATAGAGTTGATAGATATGCTCTGTGGAAGGTATTAAGAATATATGGTGTGGGAGGCAAGTTGTTAGAAGCAGTGAAAAGTTTTTATCGAGGATGTAAGGCATGTGTACGTGTAGGAAGAGAGGAAAGTGATTGATTCTCAGTGAATATACGTTTGCGGCAGGGGTGTGTGATGTCTCCATGGTTGTTTAATTTGTTTATGGATGGGGTTGTTAGGGAGGTGAATGCAAAAGTTTTCGAAAGAGGAGCAAGTATGAAGTCTGTTGTGGATGAGAGAGTTTGGGAAGTGAGTCAGTTGTTGTTCGCTGATGATAGAGCACTGGTGGCTGATTCGTGTGAGAAACTGCAGAAGCTGGTGACTGAGTTTGGTAAAGTGTGTGAAAGAAGAAAGTTAAGAGTAAATGTGAATAAGAGCAAGGTTATTAGGTACATTAGGGTTGAGGGTCAAGTTAATTGGGAGGTAAGTTTGAATGGAGAAAAACTGGAGGAAGTAAAGTGTTTTAGATATCTGGGAGAGGATCTGGCATCGGATGGAACCATGGAAGCGGAAGTGAATCATAGGGTGGGGGAGGGGGCGAAAATCGTAGGAGCATTGAAAAATGTGTGGAAGTCGAGAACATTATCTCGGAAAGCAAAAATGGGTATGTTTGAAGGAATAGTGGTTCCAAAAATGTTATATGGTTGCGAGGCGTGGGCTATGGATAGAGTTGTGCGCAGGAGGGTGGATGTGCAGGAAATGAGATGTTTGAGGACAATATGTGGTGTGAGGTGGTTTGATCGAGTAAGTAATGTAAGGGTAAGAGAGATGTGTGAAAATAAAAAGAGCATGGTTGAGAGAGCAGAAGAGGGTGTTTTGGAATGGTTTGGGCACATGGAGAGAATGAGTGAGGTGAGATTGACCAAGAGGATATATGTGTCGGAGGTGGAGGGAACGACGAGAAGTGGGAAACCAGATTGGAGGTGGAAAGATGAAGTGAAAAAGATTTTGAGTGATCGGGGCCTGAACATGCAGGAGGGTGAAGGGCAGGCAAGGAATAGAGTGAATTGGATCGATATGGTATACCGGGGTTGACGTGCTGTCAGTGGATTGAATCAGGGAATGTGAAGCGTCAGGGGAAAACCATGGAATGTTTTGTGGTGCCTGGATGTGGAAAGGGGGCTGTGGTTTCGGGCATTAAAAAAAAAAAAAAAAAATATATATATATATATATATATATATATATATATATATATATATATATATATATATATATATATATATATATATATATATATATATATATATATATAAAATATATATATATATATATATATATATATATATATATATATATATATATATATATATATATATATATATATATATATATATATATATATATATATATATATATATATATATTCATATATATATATGTATATATATATATATATATATACATATATATATTTTCTTTTTTTTTTTTTTTTTTTGCTTTGTCGCTGTCTCCCGCGTTTGCGAGATAGCGCAAGGAAACAGAAGAAAGAAATGGCCCAGCCCACCCCCATACACATGTATAGACATACGTCCACACACGCAAATATACATACCTACACAGCTTTCCATGGTTCACCCCAGACGCTTCACATGCCCTGATTCAATCCACTGACAGCACATCAACCCCGGTATACCACATCGCTCCAATTCACTCTATTCCTTGCCCTCCTTTCACCCTCCTGCATGTTCAGGCCCCGATCACACAAAATCTTTTTCACTCCATCTTTCCACCTCCAATTTGGTCTCCCTCTTCTCCTCGTTCCCTCCACCTCCGACACATATATCCTCTTGGTCAATCTTTCCTCACTCATTCTCTCCATGTGCCCAAACCATTCCAAAACACCCTCTTCTGCTCTCTCAACCACGCTCTTTTTATTTCCAAACATCTCTCTTACCCTTACGTTACTTACACGATCAAACCACCTCACACCACACATTTTCCTCAAACATCTCATTTCCAGCACATCCATCCTCTTGCGCACCACTCTATACATAGCCCATGCCTCGCAACCATACAACATTGTTGGAACCACTATTCCTTCAGACATATCCATTTTTGCTTTCCGAGATAATGTTCCCGACTTCCACACATTCTTCAAGGCTCCCAGAATTTTCGGCCCCTCCCCCACCCTATGATCCACTTCCGCTTCCATGGTTCCATCCGCTGCCAGATCCACTCCCACATATCTAAAACACTTCACTTCCTCCAGTTTTTCTCCATTCAAACTCACCTCCCAATTGACTTGACCCTCAACCCTACTGTACCTAATAACCTTGCTCTTATTCACATTTACTCTTAACTTTCTTCTTTCACACACTTTACCAAACTCAGTCACCAGCTTCTGCAGTTTCTCACATGAATCAGCCACCAGCGCTGTATCATCAGCGAACAACAACTGACTCACTTCCCAAGCTCTCTCATCCCCAACAGACTTCATACTTGCCCCTCTTTCCAAAACTCTTGCATTCACCTCCCTAACAACCCTATCCATAAACAAATTAAACAACCATGGAGACATCACACACCCCTGCCGTAAACCTACATTCACTGAGAACCAATCACTTTCCTCTCTTCCTACACGTACACATGCCTTACATCCTCGATAAAAACTTTTCACTGCTTCTAACAACTTGCCTCCCACTCCATATATTCTTAATACCTTCCACAGAGCATCTCTATCAACTCTATCATATGCCTTCTCCAGATCCATAAATGCTACATACAAATCCATTTGCTTTTCTAAGTATTTCTTACATCCATTCTTCAAAGCAAACACCTGATCCACACATTCTTTACCACTTCTGAAACCACACTGCTCTTCCCCAATCTGATGCTCTGTACATGCCTTCACCCTCTCAATCAATACCCTCTCATATAATTTACCAGGAATACTCAACAAACTTATACCTCTGTAATTTGAGCACTCACTCTTATCCTCTTTGCCTTTGTACAATGGCACTATGCACGCATTCCGCCAATCCTTAGGCACTTCACCATGAGTCATACATACATTAAATAACCTTACCAACCAGTCAACAATACAGTCACACCCTTTTTTAATAGATTCCACTGCAATACCATCCAAACCTGCTGCCTTGCCGGCTTTCATCTTCCGCAAAGCTTTCACTTACTCTTCTCTGTTTACCAAATCATTTTCCCTAACCCTCTCACTTTGCACACCACCTCGACCAAAACACCCTATATCTGCCACTCTATCATCAAATACATTCAACAAACCTTCAAAATACTCACTCCATCTCCTTCTCACATCACCACTACTTATCACCTCCCAATTAGCGCCCTTCACTGAAGTTCCCATTTGCTCCCTTGTCTTACGCACTTTATTTACCTTCTTCCAGAACATGTTTTTATTCTCCCTAAAATTTAATGATACTCTCTCACCCCAACTCTCATTTGCCCTCTTTTTCCCCTCTTGCACCTTTCTCTTGACCTCCTGTCTCTTTCTTTTATACATCTCCCACTCAATTGCATTTTTTCCCTGCAAAAATCGTCCAAATGCCTCTCTCTTCTCTTTCAATAATAATCTTACTTCTTCATCTCACCACTCACTACACTTTCTAATCAACCCACCTCCCACGCTTCTCATGCCACAAGCATCTTTTGCGCAATCCATCACTGATTCCCTAAATATATCCCATTCCTCCCCCACTCCCCTTACTTCCATTGCTCTCACCTTTTTCCTTTCTGTACTCAGTCTTTCCTGGTACTTCCTCACACAAGACTCCTTCCCAAGCTCACTTACTCTCACCACCCTTTTCACCCCAACATTCACTCTTCTTTTCTGAAAATCCATACAAATCTTCACCTTAGCCTCCACAAGATAATGATCAGACATCCCTCCAGTTGCATCTCTCAGCACATTAAAATCCAAAAGTCTCTCTTTCGCGCGGCTGTCAATTAACACGTAATACAGTAACGCTCTGTGGCCATCTCTCCTACTTACATACGTATACTTAAATATATATCTCGCTTTTTAAACCAGGTATTCCCAATCACCAGTCCTTTTTCAGTCCTGGGGATTGGGGAGAAAGAATACTTCCCACGTATCCCCTGCGTGTCGTAGAAGGCGACTAAAAGGGGAGGGAGCGGGGGGCTGGAAATCCTCCCCTCTTGTTTTTTTTTAATTTTCCAAAAGAAGGAACAGAGAAGGGGGCCAGGTGAGGATGTTCCCTCCGAGGCCCAGTCCTCTGTTCTTAACTCTACCTTGCTGATGCGGGCGGCGTTTTACGAAAGCGCGGATTGGCATATCATAAGCGCGGC
>NC_092227.1:26996188-27023688 GCF_036320965.1 Panulirus ornatus
ATTAGCGAGGTAGCGTTAAGAACAGAGGACTGGGCCTTTGAGGGAATCCCCTCACCTGGCCCAATTCTCTGTTCCTTCTTTTGAAAAAAAAAAAAAAAAAAAAAAAAAACGAGAGGGGAGGATTTCCAGCCCCCCGCTCCCTTCCCTTTTAGTCGCCTTCTACGACACGCAGGGAATACGTGGGAAGTATTCTTAATCCCTACCCCCTATATATATATATATATATATATTTTTTTTTTTTTGCTTTGTCGCTGTCCCCCGCGTTTGCGAGGTAGCGCAAGGAAACAGACGAAAGAAATGGCCAACCCACCCCATACACATATATATACATACGTCCACACACGAAAATTTAAACATACCTACACAGCTTTCCATGGTTTACCCCAGACGCTTCACATGCCCTGATTCAATCCACTGACAGCACATCAACCCCGGTATACCACATCGATCCAATTCACTCTATTCCTTGCCCTCCTTTCACCCTCCTGCATGTTCAGGCCCCGATCACACAAAATCTTTTTCACTCCATCTTTCCACCTCCAATTTGGTCTCCCACTTCTCGTTCCCTCCACCTCCGACACATGTATCCTCTTGGTCAATCTTTCCTCACTCATTCTCTCCATCTGCCCAAACCATTTCAAAACACCCTCTTCTGCTCTCTCAACCACGCTCTTTTTATTTCCACACATCTCTCTTACCCTTACGTTACTTACTCGATCAAACCACCTCACACCTCACATTGTCCTCAAACATCTCATTTCCAGCACATCCATCCTGAGCACAACTCTATCCATAGCCCACGCCTCGCAACCATACAACATTGTTGGAACCACTATTCCTTCAAACATACCCATTTTTGCTTTCCGAGATAATGTTCTCGACTTCCACACATTCTTCAAGGCTCCCAGGATTTTCGCCCCCTCCCCCACCCTATGATCCACTTTCGCTTCCATGGTTCAATCAGCTGCCAGATCCACTCCCAGATATCTAAAACACTTTACTTCCTCCAGTTTTTCTCCATTCAAATCTACCTCCCAATTGACTTGACCCTCAACCCTACTGTACCTAATTACCTTGCTCTTATTCACATTTACGCTTAACTTTCTTCTTTCACACACTTTACCAAACTCAGTCACCAGCTTCTGCAGTTTCTCACATGAATCAGCCAACAGCGCTCTATCATCAGCGAATAACAACTGACTCACTTCCCAAGCACTCTCATATATATATATATATATATATATATATATATATATATATATATATATATATATATATATATATATATATATATATATATATATATATATATATATATATATATCATATATGTATATATATATATATATATATATATATATATATATATATATATATATATATATATATATATATATATATACATATATATATATATATATATATATATATATATATATATATATATATATTCATCTATATATATATATATATATATATATATATATATGTATATACATATATATATATATATATATATATATATATATATATATATATATATATATATATATATATATATATATATATATATATATATATATATATATATATATATGAGAGAGCTTGGGAAGTGAGTCAGTTGTTGTTCGCTGATGATAGAGCGCTGCATATATATATATATATATCTATATATATATATTTATATATGTCTATTTCTTTCAAACTATTCGCCATTTCCCGAATTAGCAAGGTACCGTTAAGAACAGAGGACTGGGCCTCTGAGGGAATATCCTCACCTGGCCCCCTTCTCTGAGGTAAATAAAGTGCGTAACACAAGGGAGCAAATGGGAACTTCAGTGAAGTTGGCTAATGGTGAGGTGATAACGAGTAGTGGTGATGTGAGAAGGAGATGGAGTGAGTATTTTGAAGGATTGTTGAATGTGTTTGATAATAGAGTGGCAGATATAGGTTGTTTTGGTCGAGGTGGTGTGCAAAGTAAGAGGGTTAGGGAAAATAATTTGGTAAATAGAGAAGAGGTAGTAAAAGCTTTGCAGAAGATGAAGGTCGGCAAGGCAGCAGGTTTGGATGGTATTGCAGTGGAATTTACAAAAGGGGGTGATTGTATTGTTGACTGGTTTGTAAGGTTATTTAATGTATGTATGATTCATGGTGAGGTGCCTGAGGATTGGCGGAATGCTTGCATAGTGCCATTGTACAAAGGCAAAGGGGAAAAGAGTGATTGCTCAAATTACAGAGGTATAAGTTTGTTGAGTATTCCTGGTAAATTATATAGGAGGGTATTAATTGAGAGGGTGAAGGCATGTACAGAGCATCAGATTGGGGAAGAGCAGTGTGGTTTCAGAAGTGGTAGAGGATGTGTGGATCAGGTGTTTGCTTTGAAGAACGTATGTGAGAAATACTTAAAAAAACAAATGGATTTGTATGTAGCATTTATGGATCCGAAGAAGGCATATGATAGAGTTGATAGAGATGCTCTGTGGAAGGTATTACGAATATATGGTGTGGGAGGCAAGTTGTTAGAAGCAGTGAAAAGTTTTTATCGAGGATGTAAGGCATGTGTACGTGTAAGAAGAGAGGAAAGTGATTGGTTCTCAGTGTATGTAGGTTTGCGGCAGGGGTGTGTGATGTCTCCATGGTTGTTTAATGTGTTTATGGATGGGGTTGTTAGAGAGGTGAATGCAAGAGTTTTGGAAAGAGGAGGCAAGTATGCAGTCTGTTGTGGATGAGAGAGCTTGGGAAGTGAGTCAGTTGTTGTTCGCTGATGATACAGCGCTGGTGGCTGATTCATGTAAGAAACTGCAGAAGCTGGTGACTGAGTTTGGTAAAGTGTGTGGAAGAAGAAAGTTAAGAGTAAATGTGAATAAGAGCAAGGTTATTAGGTACAGTAGTGTTGAGGGTCAAGTCAATTGGGATGTAAGTTTGAATGGAGAAAAACTGGAGGAAGTAAAGAAGTAAAGTGTTTTAGATATCTGGGAGTGCATATGGCAGCGGATAGAACCATAGAAGCGGAAGTGAATCATAGGGTGGGGTAGGGGGCGAAAATTCTGGGAGCCTTGAAGAATGTTTGGAAGTCGAGAACATTATCTCGGAAAGCAAAAATGGGTATGTTTGAAGGAATAGTGGTACCAACAATGTTGTATGGTTGCGAGGCGTGGGCTATGGATAGAGTTGTGAGCAGGAGGGTGGATGTGCTGGAAATGAGATGTTTGAGGACAATATGTTGTGTGAGGTGGTTTGATCTAGTAAGTAATGTAAGGGTAAGAGAGATGTGTGGAAATAAAAAGAGTGTGGTTGAGAGAGCAGAAGAGGGTGTTTTGAAATGGTTTGTCCACATGGAGACAATGAGTGAGGAAAGATTGACCAAGAGGATGTATGTGTCAGAGGTGGAGGGAACGAGGAGAAATGGGAGACAAAATTGGAGGTGGAAAGATACAGTTAAAAAGATTTTTAGTTATCGGGGCCTGAACATGCAGGAGGGTGAAAGGCGTGCAAGGAATAGAGTGAATTGGAACGATTTGGTATACTGGGGTCGACGTGCTGTCAATGGATTGAACCAGGGCATGTGAAGCGTCTGCGGTAAACCATGGAAAGGTGTGTGGGGCCTAGATGTGGAAAGGGAGCTGTGGTTTCTGTGCATTATTGCATGACAGCTAGAGACTGAGTGTGAACGAATGGGGTCTTTGGTGTCTTTCCCTAGCGGTACCTCGCACACATGAGGGGGGGAGGGGGTTGTTATTCCATGTGTGGCGAGATGGCGATGGGAACAAATAAAGGCAGACAGTATGAATTATGTACATGTGTATATATGTATATGTCTGTGTGTATATATATATATATATATATATATATATATATATATATATATATATATATATATATATATATATATATATATATATATATATATATATATATATATATATATATATATATCCCTGGGGATAGGGGAGAAAGAATACTTCCCACGTATTCCCTGCGTGTCGTAGAAGGCGACTAAAAGGGAATGGAGCGGGGGGCTGGAAATCCTCCCCTCTCGTTTTTTTTTAATTTTCCAAAAGAAGGGACAGAGAAGGGGGCCAGGTGAGGATATTCCCTCAAAGGTCCAGTCCTCTGTTCTTAACGCAACCTCGCTAATGCGGGAAATGGCGAATAGTATGAAAGAAAGAAAATATATATATATATATATATATATATATAAATATATATATATATATATATATATATATATATATATATATATATATATATATATATATATATATATATATATATATATATATATATATATATATATATATATATATATATATGTGTTCATTGAGATGTGTAGGTATGTATATTTTCGTGTGTGGACGTGTATGTATATACATGTGTATGTGGGCAGGTTGGGCCATTCTTTCGTTTGTTTCCTTGCGGTACCTCGCTAACGCGGGAGACAGCGACAAAGCAAAATAAATAAATGATAATAATATATATATATATATATATATATATATATATATATATATATATATATATATATATATATATATATATTGTTGGGGTGAAGAGTGGTTAGAGTAAGTGAGCTTGGGAAGGAGACTTTTGTGAGGAAGTACCATGAGAGACTGAGAATAGAATGGAGAAATGTGAGAACAAAAGACGTAAGGGGAGAGGGGGAGGAATGGGATGTATTTAGGGAAGAAGTGATGGCTTGTGCAAAAGATGGTTGTGGCATGAGAAGCTTGGAGGTAGGGAGATTAGAAAGGGTAGTGAGTGTTTGCATGAAGAAATAAGATTATTAGTGAAAAAGAAGAGAGAGGTATTTGGACGATTTTTGCATGGAAAAAATGGAAGTGACTGGGAGATGTATAACAGAAAGAGGCAGGAGATCAAAAGAAAGATGCAAGAGGTGAAAAAGAGGGCAAATTAGAGTTGGGTTGAGGGAGTATCATTAAATTCTAGGGAGAATAAAAGGATGTTTTGTAAGGAAGTAAATAAAGTGCGTAAGACAAGGGAACAAATGGGAACTTCAGTGAAGGGGGCTAATGGAGAGGCGATAACAGGTAGTGGAGTGAGTATTTTGAAGGTTTTTTTGAATGTTTAATGATAGAGTGGCAGATACTGGGTGTTTTGGTCGAGGTGGTGTGCAAAGTGAGAGGGTAAGTAAGAAATATTTGGTAAAGAGAGAAGAGGTAATTATAGCTTTGCGGAAGATGAAAGCCGGCAAGACAGCAGGTTTGGATGGGGTTTTAGTGGAATTTATTAAAAAAGGTGGTGACTGTATTGATGACTAGTTGGTTGGTAAGATTATTCAATGTATGTATGACTCATGGTGAGGTGCCTGAGGATTGTTAGAATGCTTGCATAGTGCCATTGTACAGAGGCAAATGGGCTAAAATTGAGTGCTCAAATTACAGAGGTATACGTTTGTTGAGTATTCCTGGGGAATTATATGTTAGGGTATTGATTGAGAGGGTGAAGGCATGTACAGAGCGTCAGACTTGGGAAGAGCAGTGTGGTTTCAGAAGAGTTAGAGGATGTGTGGATCAGGTGTTTGCTTTGAAGAATGTATGTGAGAAATACTTTGAAAAGCAAATGGATTTGTATGTAGCATTTATGGATCTGGAGAAGGCATATGATAGAGTTGATAGAGTTGCTCTGTGGAAGGTATTAATATGATATGTTGTGGGAGGCAAGTTGTTAGAAGCAGTGAAAAGTTTTTATCGAGGATGTATGGCATGTGTCCGTGTAGGAAGAGAGGAAAGTGATTGATTCTCAGTGAATGTTGGTTTGCGGTAGGGGAACGAAGCATAAGGATAAAGGGGAATTATGGTTTTACATGTCTTGGGAGTAAAGTCAGAGGTTGGTAAGAGAACAAGAGTAGAAGCTGTAGAAGTATATGGTAGAGTGCAAGAAAGTAAATTCTAGATTGGTGTGAGTGAAACTGAAAGTTAATGGCGAGAGAACGGTGATTTCTTCTACTTATGCACCTGGTCATGCAAAGAAAGATCATGAACGGCAAATTTTTTAGGAGTTGAGTGAATGTGTCAGCAGTTTTTTTCCACGAGACCGGGTATTAGTGATGAGTGATTAAAAGGCAAAGGTAAAGAATGGGGCATTTTTAATGTTAAAGGCTTCAGTCATGGATAAAAGTCCACATCAAGGCCGGGTCTTAACTGAAATATGAATAGAATTACGAAACGAAAAAAAGAAAGACAGGTGAAAATATCTTCAAATTTTTGAGAGAGAGAAAAACATGTCTTTTGGAATGTATTAGGTCATAGTTATTGGGAGACACATGAGGGTAGAGAGTTCCAGATCTTCGACGTGTAAGAAAAGATACAGGTATCAGAACGGTCCACCCTTGATTAGCTGATGACAACACAATAATAATGTGACACAACAACTTGCCGAGTATCGCGGGGTCTAGCTAATGGTGTAGGCACAAAAGCAGCCAGCTCTCCAGAGCAAAAACCAAAGTAATACGTATAGAAGAGGGAAAGTGAATCACCGTTGCTTTGTAGGGCATGGGGGTCAAGTACGAATGTTAGCCTGGGACAGATTATAAGGGGGATCGCTTTCGACTCCATTCTGTCAAGTAAAGGCGCAGCGATGGAACCACCCCAAATGTAGAGCAGCGCTCTAAACAAGGACAGATCAGTCCCTTGTATAAACGGAGCAACTGTTCAGGAGGGAAAAAGTTTCGACATCTAAACAGGACTCCTAGTTTCTTAGAGGCAGACTTAGCTATTCCTGTAATGTGGGTTTTCCAAGAAAGAGTAGATGTTACAGTAATGTCAAGTATATTCATTGAGCCAAGAGGTAGAATTACAAAACTGTCAAAGGAGAGCTGAGAAAATTTCGATAGAGATAGGTAAGAATGGGTCGTGGAGGCATTGAATATTGAAAGATTTTGTATACCCCCATTGAGCTTTCTGTCCAAGTCTGAGATTATTGAGGAAGATGTGTCAAGAAGAGATGCAGATCGAGTGACAGAAGACGGAGCAGAACTCAAGGATGTAGATCAATGCAGTGTTGAGTCACCAGCGTAAAAGTGGACTGGATTATTTTTGGAAGACACGAAATCGTTCAAAAGAAGGAGAAAAAGGGTAGGGGACATGACAGAACCTTGAGAGACACCGATCTTGATGTAAAATAGGGAAAAATCTGATCCATCCACATCCACGGAGATAGATCGGACAAAGAGGAAACTAGATATGAAGGAGCAAAGTGAGGGATGGAAACCAAAAGGGGGACCCTAAATATGAGACCCCGATACCACACCCTGTCAAAAGCATTTGATATGTCAAGGGCAACTACGATGGATTGGGTGAAGCGGTTATCTTGGAGGAAGAGGAGAGAAATACTTCCATTCCCGCAAGAATATCATTTACTATGCATTTGGCGAAGACAGAAGCATCACCACATAAGAAAATAATTTACCCAAGGAAAGTCAGAAAAGAAGTTACATAAGTTACTCCAATCAGCTTTGTTGATGTGCCAGTGTTTAAACTTAGAAGGGGCTGCTGTAGGAGGTGTCGTTAGAATAGGTACATGCATGAGAGTATGATCAAATGAATTAACTGGGGCGGATTGAGTATTTACAGCGGGATGGACCAGAGGTGAAAAACAAATCCAGAATATTAGGAGAGTGGTCGCAGTAGTCAGGAATATAGGTAGGGTGGGAGATAATTTACTCTAAATCATTGAGAATGGAGACCGTGAGGGCTTCAATCCCTCCACCATCCGTTTGGGAAGAATTCAACCATTCCCTACGATCAACGTTGAACTCCCCGAGGTAGAGGATCTCGGCTTTTGAGTGAAAGGATGTCACAGTCTCATGGCATAAGTTTAGGCACTCGAAGAAGTATATGAAATTTGTAGAACTAAGAAAGCAATAGGCGAAAAAGAGAAAAAATTGTGGAAGTACTGATACATGCCAAGAGCCACTTAACATCAAAGTTTGGAGACTCAAGGTCCTTGAGGTGGTCCTTGAGGTGTGCAACAGATGTGCTGATGTTGGAATAACCACAAACACCACCTTTGAACCGGAATCGTGAGTGAAGGTTATAGTAAGATATGAAAAAGAGATTAGTGAAAACATCCTTTGACAAATGTGTCTTAGAGAGAAGTAAGATACTAGGAGAGGTACTAAACAGATGTTGTTCAACTAAGGATAGGTTACTAGGGGGCCCACGAATGTTGGTATAATATAATCGAACAAGAAGGTCTAACAGAGATGGAAAGTTTGTGGGAAGGGCTGGTACTACTGCTGCCAGAGCCCTCCCTTTCATTGGCAGAGAGTCAGGCAGAAATCCGGAGAATCTTAGCGCCCCATGATGCGAGGGACTAGGGGCCATAGATTTGAGGACATAAATGGTGTGCATGGGGTATTTAGTGTTATGAATAGAGATAGTAAAGAACTTGGTGAGCTGCTTGCTGAAAAAGACTGGTGATTGGGAAATCCTGGATTAAATGGAGATGTATACACAAATATAGATATAAAAGTATAAGAGATGGTCAACCGGCGTTATTAGACTATGCATTAATTGATTGATTTGGAAGAAAAGAGACTTTTGGATGCAAATTTGCTTAGAGGGGCTGCTGATAGGATGTCTGATCACTATCTTTTGGAGGTAAAGGTAAAGATTTGTAGAGGTTTCAGGAAAAGAGAACACAATGTCAGGGAAAAGAGAATAGTGAGAGTAAGTGAGCTTCGAAAAGAGACTTGTGTGATGAAATATCAGGAAAGATTGAGTGTAGAATGGCAAAAGGTGAGGGTAAATGAAGTGAGGGGAGTGGGTAAGGAATGGCAGGTATCTACTGTAGCAGTGATGGTATATTCAAGAGATGCATATGGCATGCGAAAGGTGGATGTATGCAGATTACAAAGGATAGTGAGTGTAGGTTGAAGAAGTAAAGTTACTAATGAAAGATAAAAGAGAGGCGTTTGAGACGTTCTTACAGGAAAGGAGTGCAAATGATTGGTAGCTGTGTACGAGAAAGCGGCAGGAGGTCAAGAGGAAGATGCAGGGGTTGAAAAAGAGGGCAACTAAGAGTTGGAGAGAGAGGGTATCATTAAGCTTTAGGGAGAATAAGAATATGCTTTGGAAGGAGGTAAATAACTGCAGAAGACAAGAGAACAAACGGGGACATCGGTAAAGGGGCAAAAGGGGAAGTGATAACAGGTAGTGATGGAATGAGGAAGAGGTGCAGTGAGTATTTTGAAGGACTGTTAAATGCGTTGGATGACAGAATAACAGATGTATGGGTTTTAGGTGCGGGTAGTGTGCGAAGTAAGAAAGTGAGATAGGGTGGTTTGGTTAAAAGAGAAAACCTTACGGAATATGAAATGCAGTAACACATCTGGAGTTAATGGCATTACAGTTGAATTTCTTAAGAAAGGGGTGACTATGTTGTTGGATGTTGGTAAGGATATTCACTGTACGTATGGATCATAGTGAAGTGCCTGAAAATTGGCGGAATACATGTATAGTGCAACTGTATAAGGGCAAAAAGGAATATAGGTAAATATTCAAACTATAGAGGCATACGTTTGTTAGGTATAACTTGAAAGTTACATGGGAGGGTATTCATTGAGAGGGTGAAGGCATGTACAAAGCATCAGACTGTGGATGAGCAGTATGGTTTCAGAAGAAGTAGAGGATGTGTGGATCGTGTTATTACTTTGATGAATGAGTTTGAGAATTATCTAGAAAAGAGGCATATGATAATAGAGATGCTTTGTGGAAGGTCATAAGATATATGGTGTAAGATGTAAGCTGCTAGAAGCAATAAGAAGTTTCTGTCAAAGATGTAAGGCGTGTGTACGAGTATGAAGAGAGGAGAGTGATTGGTTTTCAGTAAAGGTCGGTCTGCGGCAAGGGTGTTTGATGTTGCCATGGTTATTTGATTTGCTTACGGATGGGGTGGAGTGGGAGGTAACTTCAATAGCTTTGGAGAGAGGCGCAAATATTAAGTCTGTTGAGAATGAGAGGGCCTGGGAATTGTCATTTGTTTTAGCCGATGATACAACACTAATGACTGATTCGTGTGTGAAACTTCTGCCTGCAGAAGTTAGTGACTGAGTCTTGAAGAGTGTGTGAAAGGAGAAAGTTGAGAGCAAATGTGAATATAAGCTAGGTTAATACGTTCAGTAGGGTTGAGGGACAAGTTAGTTGGGACGTGAGTTTATATGGAGAGCAATTGGAGGAAGTAAAGTGTTTTAGATATCTGGGAGTGTACTTAGCAATAAATGGAACCATGGAAGCGGAAGTCAGTCACAGGGTTGGAGAGGGGGGTGAAGGTCTGGGAATGGTGAAGAATATATGGAAAGAGAGAATGTTATCTAGGAGAGCAAACATGGATATGTTTGAAGGAATAGTAGTTCCAGGAATATTGTTTGGTTGCGAGGCAGGGACTATAGATAGTGTTGTGCGGATGAGGGTGTATGTGTTGGAAATGAAACGTCTGAGGATAATGAAATGAGTATGATAATGTGATAATGAAATGGGTATGGTTGAGAGAGCAGAAGAGGGTGTGTTGAAATGGTTTGGATATTTGGAGAGAATGAATGAAGAAAGGTTGAGAAAGAGGATATATGTGTCAGAGGAGGAGGGAACAAGGAGAGGCGAGAGACCAAATTGGAGGTGGAAGGATGGAGTGAAAAAGATTTTGAGTGACCTGGGACTGAACATGCAGGAGAGTAAAAGTCGTGCACGGAATAGAGTGAATTGGAACAATGTGATATAATGGGGTCGACCTGTCGCGAAATTAATCATAGCATGTGGAACGTCTGGTGTAACCCATGGACAGGTCTATAGGGTCTGGATTTGGATAGGGGGCTGCTAGAGAATGAATACGAGTAGATGAGGCCTTTCTTCGTCTATTTCCTGGCATTACCTTGTTGACGCAGGGGGATGGCGATGCTGTTTTCTGTGGGTTGGGGTGGCACTGGGAATGTATGAAAGTGAGCAAGTATGAATATGCGCAAATCCCAGGTACACTTTGTTTAACACAGGTGAGTGGAAATAATGTAGGCCGAGGGTCTTGATCTTTTTTTAAAGCTCACTTTAATACCATACTGAAAAATGTTGCAGACTTTAAGAATGTCGATGTCATTGCTGAAGAAATAAAGAAAAATTGTCAGTTGGAAAATAATAGTAGAATTAGTTTATAGTTCCCTGCACAAAGACTATAGGCAAACGATAAATCTTATGATTATATTGTGGTTCGATATATCAACACACCGGTATCTATGTGGGGGAATTCTTCTCCAATACCTCCGAGTGTGGAATCTACGTAAATTTGCTTCTTAGTGACCCAGTCTAATTTGCCTCGTATAGTCCTTCCCATGCAAACCTGGGATAGTATGGTCAAGAAAAACAACATGAACGTAGCTTGAAAACACCTTCAGAGCAGTAGAGGGACATACGTGCCAATGCGTAGTAGACGGTCTATTCCTAAAACTAAGCTAAGGAAGTGGAAGAATGAAATAAAGTTGTGCCTGTTGTCTAAGAAAGTACCTCGTAAGAAACTCATAGATAACTATAACCAACATGATAGAATAAGTTAAGTAGATTTGCTTAGAGAAACCTAGAGACTTACACAACTTACAAAACATCATAATGAAGCGAATATTACCAAACATAGGAAAAGAAACCCTAAGGAGTTATACAAGTATGTTAGAAGCAAGAGTGTTATTACCCTGTGAACTGGTTCATTAATTCTGGAAGTAGATGACTTGTTTCTTGAAAACGAAGCCGGGGAAAAAATGAAAAATCAATGAACAATAGATAAATAATTTTTTTTTTGTATTTACTGTCGAGGACGCAACTCATGTATCAAATACAGTTTCATTAATACTATAGAACATTGTGCAACAAACTGACATAAATGCTGAAAACATACTATCAGCAGTAAACGTAATGGAAATTGATAAGCCGGCAGGACCTGAAAAGTTTTATCAGAGGATAATGAGAGGCGAATAATGAGATAGTTAATCCCTTGAATGTTCTTTTCAATAAGTCACTTGCTATGGGAAAAGTTTCAGGTAAATGGAAGTTTGCGAGAGTAACAACGATATTCAGTAAAAGTAAAAACGATATTCAGTAAAAGTAATAAGGCACTGCCTATAGATTACCGGCCAATTACCTTCGCGTCTGTAATAAGAGAAATCATGAAAGCTATCACTCGAGACTGTATTGTAAACCATTTAGAAGCCATTCAATAAACAATTCTCAGCAAGGGTTTCGAAGAAAGCGCTCGTGTCTCACAAATCTGCTTAATTTTTTTTTATGATATAATCGACGTGAATTATGATGGTAAATCATTTGATGTCATTTTTCAGAATTTTCAAAATGATTCGATAAAGCATCAAGGGATACTTTCAAAAATTAAGTTACATTGTGTAGATGGTGTTGTACTTCAGTAGACAGGACACTGGTTAACTTGCCGTAATTCAAGAGTTTTGGTTGATGGTGAAGCCTCTGAATGGCTAGCCGTAACAAGTGGTATGCAACAAGGATTTGTCTTGTGATTGGTTGTCTTTCTCATAGATATAAGAATACTGATGACTGGCTGCATCATGAAATATCAAAATTCGCAAATGAGCTTGAATATCTGCAGCTTCAAACTCTCAAAGATGATTGTTCGAAAGGGTTCGTAAGTGGTAAATGACTTTTAGTACAGATAAATGCAATGTTTTTGCATATCGATATTCTGCATTTCTGTTGAAAAATCAAAGGTAAATGAGGAAAAGGATTTGATGTAACAATATCTGACGGCCTAAAACGATAAAAGCAGTGCACAGACGGGGCGAAAGAAGCAATCATAATTCTTGAAATCATTGGTAAGGCCATTGAATTTGAATCCAGTGAAATCATCAATCTCCTTACGGTTTACTGGTTAGTCTCCATCTTGAATATTGCTAGTCTTTGTCACACTGACTGGAAAGAAAACAGAATGCAGAGATTGCAGCATGAGCTACCAAGATGATCCCGAGGATGAGAAACATACCCTATGAGAGACAACTAAACGACATTAATCTAGCTAGCTAGCTTAGAAAAGAGAAGGTTGAGAGGGGATTTAATACATTCATTCAAGATCATCAAATACTTTGATAAACTTCAACTATTATGTTACATAAGACTTGATTCGTCTGACTTCACGCGTAGTAATGAATACAAAATCGTTGGCAAAAGCTTTACCTCGAATGACGGGAAGTACTTTTCTTAAACATGATTGTTAACATATGGAACGATTTATCAGTTTGAGTGGTTGATAGCAGTACAATAGAATCATTTTTGAAGAGACTATAAACATTTCTCTTCAAGTCCACGACTTCTGTTATTTGCGCCTCCTGTTAATTATCTGTATGCTTTCTAACCCTTACTACACTATTCTAAGTGTTTCTGATATCTTACACTGTCAGCAGTCTGTTAGCGTTTGAATCCTTTGATGTAATGATAATGTTAGTTATAGTAATAATGATAGTGATAATGGTAAAAATGATAATAATAATGACAATGATAATATGATAATGAAATGATAATGAGAGTAGTAATAATAATGATAATGATAAAAATAATACTGATAACTAAGAGGAGAAAAAAGAAGAGATAGGTAATATGTTTACCGAAGGAACCTGGATGTTTTGGCTCCGAGAGAAACGAAGCTTAAGGGTAAAGGGGAAGAGTGCTTTGGGAATGTTTTGGGAGTAAAGTCAGGAGTTGGTGAGAGGACAAGAGCAAGGGAAGGAGTAGCGCTACTCCTGAAACAGGAGTTGTGGTAGTATGTGATAGAGTGTAAGAAATTAAACTCTAGATTGATATGGGTAAAACTGAAAGTGGATGGCAAGAGATGGGTGATTATTGGTGCCTATGCGCCTGTGCATAAGAAACATCATAAGAGGCAAGTGTTCTGGGAGTAGCTGAGTGAGTGTGTTAGTAATTTGGATGCACGAGACCGGGTTATAGTGAGAGATAATTTAAATACAAAGGTGAGTAATGCGGCTGTTGAGGGAATAATTGGTGCACATGGGGTGTTCAGTGCAGTAAATGGAAATGGTGAAGAGCTTCTAGATTTGTGTGCTGAAAAAGGACTGGTGATTGGGTATATCTGGTTTAAAAAGAGAGATATACATAAGTATATGTATGTAAATAGGAGAGATGGCCAGACAGCGTTATTGGGTTACGTGTTAATTGATAAGAGCGCGAAAGTGAGACTTTTGGATGTTAATGTGCTGAGAGGTGCAACTGGAGGGATGTCTGATCATTATCTTGTGGAGGCGAAGGTGAAGATTTGTAGAAGTTTTCATAAAAGAAGAGAGAATGTTGGGGTGAAGAGAATGGTGAGAATAAGTGAGCTTGGAAACCAGACTTGTGTGAGGAAATGCCAGGAGAGACTGAGTGCAGAATGGAAAAAGGTGAGAACAAACGACGTAAAGGGAGTGGGGGAGGAATGGCATGTATCTAGGGAAGCAGTGATGGCTTGAGCAAAAGATGCTTGTGGCATGAGAATCATGGGAGGTGGGCAGATTAGAAAGGGGAGAGAGTGGTGGGATGAAGAAGTAAGAATATTAGTGAAAGAGACGTTAGAGTCATTTGGAAGATATTTGCAGGGAAATAGGGCGAATGACTGTGAGATGTATAAGAGAAAGATCCAGGAGGTCAAAGAAAGGTACAAGAGGTGAAAAAGAGGGCATATGAGGGTTGGGGTGACTGAGTATCGTTAAATTTTAGAGGGAACAAACAGATGTTTTGGAAGGAGGTAAATAAAGTGCGTAAGACAAGAGAACAAATCGGAACATCGGTGAAGGGGCAAATGGGGAGGTAATAACAATTAGTGGTCATGTGAAAAATAGATGGAGTGAGTATTTTGAAGGTTTGTTGAATGTCTTAGATGATAGAGTGGCAGATGTAGGGTGTTTTGGTGGTGGAGTGCGAAGAAAGAGGGTTAGGGAAAATGTTTTGGTAAACAGAGAAGAGTTAGTAAAAGCTTTGCGGAAGATGAAAGTCAACAAGGGAGTTTGCAGTGGAATTTATCAAAAAAAGGAGGTGACTGTGTTGCTCACTGGTCGGTAAGGATGGTTGATGTAAGTATGACTCATGGTAAGGTGCCTGAGGATTGGCGGAATGCATGCATAGTGAGTGTTCAAATAACAGAGGAATAGGTTTGTTGGGTATTCCTGGGAAATTATATGAGAGGGTATTGATTGAGAGGGTGAAGGCATGTACAGAGCATCAGATTGGGGAATAGCGGTGTGGTTTCAGAAGTGGTAGAGGATGTGTGGATCAGGAGCTTGCTTTGAAGAATGTATGTGAAAAATACTTAGAAAAGCAAATGGATTTGTATGTAGCATTTATGGATCTGGAGAAGGCATATGATAGAGTTGATAGAAATGCTCTGTGGAAGGTATTACGAATATAAGGTGTGGGAGGCAAGTTGCTGGAACCAGTGAAAAGTTCTTATCGAGGATGTAAGGCATGTGTATGAGTAGGAGTAGAGAAAAGTGATTAGTTCCCAGTGAATGTCTGTCTACGGGAGGGGTGCGTGATGTCTCCATGGTAGTTTGATTTGTTTATGGATGGGGTTGTTAGGTAGGTGAATGCAAGTGTTTTGGAGAGAGGGAGAAGTATGCAGTCTTTTGTGGATGAGAGGGCTTGGGAAGTGAGTCAGTTGTTGTTCGGTGATAATACAGCGCTATTGACTAATTCGGGTGAGAAACTGCAGAGGCTGGTGACTGAGTTTGGTAAAGTGTGTGAAAGAAGAAACCTGAGAGGAAATGTGAATAAGAGCAAGGTTATTAGGTAGAGTAGGATTGAGGTACAAGTCAATTGACAGGTAAGTTTGAATGTAGAATAACTGGAGAAAGTGAAGTGTTTTTGATATCTGGGAGTGGATTTGCCAGCGGATGGAAAAATAGAAGCGGAAGTGAATCACTGGATGGGGGAGGGGCGAAAGTTCTGGGAGAGTTGAAAAATGTGTGGAAGGCGAGAACATTATCTCGGAAGGAAAAAATGGGTATTTTTGAACTAATAGTGGTTCCTACAATGCTATATCGTTGCGAGGCGTGAGCTATAGATAGGGTTGTACGGAGGAGGGTGGGTGTTTTGGAAATGAGATGTTTGAGAACAATATGTGTTGTGAAGTGGTTTCATGGAGTAGGTAATGAAAGGGTACGAGAGATATGTGGTAATAAATAGAATGTGGTTGAGAGAGCAGAAGAATGCGTTTTGAAATGGTTTAGTCACATGGAGAGAATGAGAGAAGGAAGATTGACAAAGACGATATATGTCAGAGGTGGAGGGAACAAGAAGAAGTGGGAGACGAGATCGGAGGTGAAAAGATGAAGTAAAAAAGATTTTGAGCGATCGGGGCCTGAACATGCAAGATGGTGAAAGGCGTGCAAGGAAGAGAGTGAAATGGAACGATGTGGTGTACCGGAGTCGACGCGTTGTCAATGGATTGAATCAGGCCATGTGAAGCGTCTGGGGTTAACCATGGAAAGTTTTGTGTGGCCTGGATGTGGAAAGGGAACTGTGGTTTTGATTCATTAAACATGACAGCTAGAAACTGAGTGTGAACGAATGGGGCCTTTGTTGTCTTTTCCTAACACTACCTAGCGCGCATGCGGGGAGAGGGGGTTGTCATATTTATGTATATATATATATATATATATATATATATATATATATATATATATATATATATATATATATATATATATATATTTTTTTTTTTTTTAAATTATTCGCCATTTCCTGCGTTAGCAAGGTAGCGTTAAGAACAGAGGACTGGGCCTCTGAGGGAATATCCTCACCTGGCCCCTTTCTCTGTTCCTTCTTTTGGAAAAAAAAAAAAAAAACGAGAGGGGAAGGTTTCCAGCCCCCTGTTCCCTTCCCTTTTAGTCGCCTTTTACGACACGCAGGGAATACTTGGGAAGTATTCTTTTTCCCCTATCCACAGGGATATATATATATATATATATATATATATATATATATATATATATATATATATATATATATATATATATATTTTTTTTTTTTTTTTTGCTTTGTCGCTGTCTCCCGCGTTTGCGAGGTAGCGCAAGGAAACAGACGAAAGAAATGGCCGAACCCACCCCCATACACATGTATATACATACGTCCACACACGCAAATATACATACCTACACAGCTTTCCATGGTTTACCCCAGACGCTTCACATGCCTTGATTCAATCCACTGCCAGCACGTCAACCCCGGTATACCACATCGCTCCAATTCACTCTATTCCTTGCCCTCCTTTCACCCTCCTGCATGTTCAGGCCCCGATCACACAAAATCTTTTTCACTCCATCTTTCCACCTCCAATTTGGTCTCCCTCTTCTCCTCGTTCCCTCCACCTCCGACACATATATTCTCTTGGTCAATCTTTCCTCACTCATTCTCTCCATGTGCCCGAACCATTTCAAAACACCCTCTTCTGCTCTCTCAACCACGCTCTTTTTATTTCCACACATCTCTCTTACCCTTACGTTACTTACTCGATCAAACCACCTCACAACACATATTGTCCTCAAACATCTCATTTCCAGCACATCCATCCTCCTGCGCACAACTCTATCCATAGCCCACGCCTCGCAACGATACAACATTGTTGGAACCACTATTCCTTCAAACATACCCATTTTTGCTTTCCGAGATAATGTTCTCGACTTCCACACATTCTTCAAGGCTCCCAGAATTTTCGCCCCCTCCCCCACCCTATGATCCACTTCCGCTTCCATGGTTCCATCCGCTGCCAGATCCACTCCCAGATATCTAAAACACTTCACTTCCTCCAGTTTTTCTCCATTCAAACTCACCTCCCAATTGACTTGACCCTCAACAATACTGTACCTAATAACCTTGCTCTTATTCACATTTACTCTTAACTTTCTTCTTTCACACACTTTACCAAACTCAGTCACCAGCTTCTGCAGTTTCTCACATGAATCAGCCACCATCGCTGTATCATCAGCGAACAACAACTGACTCACTTCCCAAGCTCTCTCATCCCCAACAGACTTCATATATATATATATATATATATATATATATATATATATATATATATATATATATATTTTTTTTTTTTTTTTCATACTATTCGCCATTTCCCGCGTTTGCGAGGTAGCGTTAAGGTAGCGTTATATATATATATATATATATATATATATATATATATATATATATATATATATATATATATATATATATATATATATATATGTATATATATATGTATATATATATATGTATATATATATATACACATATATATATATATATATATATATATATATATATATATATATATATATATATATATATATATATATATATATATATATATATATATATATATATATATATATATATATATATATATATATATATATATATATATATATATATATATATATATATATATATATATATATATATATATATATATATATATATATATATATATACATATATATATGGGTGATTATTGGTGCATATGCACCTGGGCGTAAGAAAGATCATGAGAGGCAAGTGTTTTGGGAGCAGCTGAGTGAGTGTGTTAGTAGTTTTGATGCACAAGACTGGGTTATAGTGATGGGTGATTTGAATGCAAAGGTGAGTAATGTGGCAGTTGAAAGAATAATTGGTGTACATGGTGTGTTCAGTTTTGTAAATGGAAATGGTGAAGAGTTTGTAGATTTATATGCTGAAAAAGGACTGCAGATTGGGAATACCTTGATTAAAAAGAGAGTTATACATAAGTATACGTATGTAAGAAGGAGAGATGGCCAGAGAGCGTTTTTAGGTTACGTGGTAATTGATGGGCTCGCGAATGAGAGACTTTTGGATGTTAATGTGCTGAGAGGTGCAACTGGAGGGATGTCTGATCATTATCTTTTCCAGGCGAAGATGAAGATTTGTTGAGGGTTTCAGAAAAGATGAGAGAATGTTGGGGTCAAAAGAGTGGTGATAGTAAGTGAGCTTGGGAAGGACACTGGTGTGAGGAAGCACCAGGAGATACTGAGCACAGAATGGAAAAATGTGAGAAAAATGTACGTAAGGGGAGTGAGGGAGGAATGGCATGTATTCAGGGAAGCATTGATGGCTTGCGCAAAAGATGCTTGTGGCTTGAGATGCGTGGGAGGTGGGCAGATTAGAAAGGGTAGTGAGTGGTTGGATGAAGAAGTAAGATTATTAGTGAAAGATAAGAGAGAGGCATTTGGACGATTTTTGCAGAGAAATAATGCAAATGAGTGGGAGATGCATAAATGAAAGAGGCAGGAAGTCAAGAGAAAGGTGCAAAAATTGAAAAAAGAGGGCAAATGAAAGTTGGGGTAAGAGAGTACCATTGAATTTTAGGGAGAATAAAAAGATTTTTTGGAAGGAGGTAAATAAAGTGCATATGACAAGGGAATAAATGGGAACTTCAGAGAAGGGGGGCAAATGGGGAGGTGATAACTAGTAGTGGTGATGGGAGAAGGAGATGGAGTGAGTATTTTGAAGGTTTGTTAAATGTGTTTGATGAATGAGTGGCAGATATAGGGTGTTTTGGTCGAGGTGGTGTGCAAAGTGAGAGGGTTAGGGAAAATGATTTGGTAAACAGCGAACAGGTAGTAAAAGCTTTTCGGAAGATGAAAGCCGGCAAGGCATCGGGTTTGGATGGTATTGCAGTGGAAATGTTAAAAAAGGGGATGACTGTATTGATGACTAGTTGGTAAGGTTATTTAATGTATGTATGACGCATGGTGAGGTGCCTGAGGATTGGCGGAATGCTTGCATAGTATCATTGCACAAAGGCAAAGGGCCAGAGTACAAAGAGGTATAAGTTTGTTGAGTATTTCTGGGAAATTATATGGGAGGGTATTGATTGAGAGGGTGAAGGCATGCACAGAGCATCAGATTGGGGAAGAGCAGTGTGGTTTCAGAAGTGGTAAAGGATGTGTGGATCAGGTGTTTGCTCTGAAACAGTGAGGAATATCTAGAAATACAAATGGATTTGTATGTAGCATTTATGGATCTGGAGAAGGCTTATGATAGATATGATAGAGATGCTCTGTGAAAGGTATTAGGAATATATTTTGTGGAAGGCATGTTCTCAGATGCAGTGAAAAAGTTTTATCGAGGACGTAAGGCATGTATACGTGTAGGAAGAGAGGAAAGTGACTGATTCTCTGTGAAAATAGGTTTGCGGCAGGGGTGCGTGATGTCTCCATGGTTGTTTAATTTGTTTATGGATTGGGTTGTTAGGGAGGCGAATGCAAGAGTTTAAGAAAAAAGGGCAAGTATGCAGTCTGTTGTGGATTAGAGGGCTTGGGAAGTGAGTCAGTTCTTGTTCGCTGATGATACAGTGCTGGTAGCTGATTCGTTTGAGAAACTGCAGAAGCTGGTGACTGAGTTTGGTAAAGTGTGTGAAAGAAGAAACCTCAGAGTAAATGTGAATAAGAGCAAGGTTATTAGGTGCAGTAGGGTTGAGGGACAAATCAATTAGAAGGTAAGTTTGATTGGAGAAAAACTGGAGGAAGTGAAGTGGCTTAGATATCTGGGAGTGGATTTGTCAGCGGATGGAATCATGGAAGCGGAAGTGAATCATCGAGGCGAGAGTTGTGGGAGCGTTGAAGAATGTGTGGAAATCGAGAACATAATCTCGGAAAGCAGAAATGGGTATGTTTGAAGGAATAGTGGTTCCAACAATGTTCTATGGTTGCAAGGCGTGGGCTATAGATAGAGTTGTGCGGAGGAGGGTGGATGTGATGGAAATGTGATGTTTGGGGACAATATATGGTGTGAGGCGGTTTGATCGAGTAAGTAATAATCGGGTAAGAGAGATGTGTGGTAATAAAAACGGTGTCGTTCAGAGGGCAGAAGAGGGTGTTTTGAAATAGTTTGGTCACATGGAGAGAATGAGTGAGGAAAGATTGACCAAGAGGATATATATGTCAGAGGGAGAGGGAACGAGGAGAAATGGGAAACCAAATTGGAGGTGGAAAGATGGAGTGAAAAAGATTGTGAGTGATCGGGGCCTGAACATGCAGGAGAGTGAAAGACGTGCAAGGAATAGAGTGAATTGGATGGATGTGGTATACCGGGGTCGATGTGCTATCAATGGATTAAAACAGGGCATGTGAAGTGTCTGCGGTAAACCATGGAAAGTCCTGTGTGGCCTAGATGTGGAAAGAAAGCTGTGGTTTCGGTGCATTAATGCATGACAGCTAGAGACAGTGTGAACGAATGTAACCTTTGTTGTCTTTTCCTAACGCTACCTCGCGTACATGAGAGGTGAGTGGGTTGTTATTTCATGTTTGTCGGGGTGGCGATGTGAATGAATAAAGGCAGATAGTATGAATTTTGTACATGTGAATATATGAATATGTCTGTGTGTGTATATATATTTATGCGTTAATATGTATCGGTATGTATATTTGCGTGTGTGGACGTGTATGTATATCAACTGACTTATATTTCTCATTTGTGTCTCCGGTGATGATGCGACATTACACGAAAGTGCACTTGGGAACTTTTCTTGTTTCATTTTCCCCGTGGACTCATAGGAATATATATATATATATATATATATATATATATATATATATATATATATATATATATATATATATATATATATATATATATATATATATATATATATATATATATATATATATATATATATATATATATATATATATATATATATATATATATATTTATTTATTTATCTATTTTGCTTTGTCGCTGTCTCCCGCGTTTGCGAGGTAGCGCAAGGAAACAGATGAAAGAAATGGCCCAACCCACCCCCATACACATGTATATACATACACGTCCACACACGCAAATATACACACCCATACATCTCAATGTACACATATATATACACACACAGACACATACATACATACACATCCACACAATTCACACTGTCTGCCTTTATTCATTCTCATCGCCACCTCGCCACACATGGAACAACAACCCCCTCCCCCTTCATGTGTGCGAGGTAGCGCTAGGAAAAGACAACAAAGGCAACATTCTTTCAAACTCATTCTCCAGCTGTCATGCAATAATGCCCGACACCACAGCTCCCTTTCCACATCCAGGCCCCATAGAACTTTCCATGGTTTACCCCAGACACTTCACATGCCCTGATTCAATCCACTGACATCACGTCGACCCCGTTATACCACATCGATCCAATTCACTCTATTCCTTGCCCGCCTTTCACCCTCTTGCATGTTCAGGCCCCGATCACTCAAAATCTTTTTCACTCCATCTTTCCACCTTCAATTTGGTCTCCCACTTCTCCTCGTTCCCTCCACCTCCGACACATATATCCTCTTGGTCAATCTTTCCTCACTCATTCTCTGCATATGCCCAAACCATTTCAAAACACCTTCTTCTGCACTCTCAACCACGCTCTTTTTATTTCCACACATCTCTCTTACCCTTACATTACTTACTCGATCAAACCACCTTACACCACATATTGTCTTTAAACATCTCATTTCCAGCACATCCACCCTCCTGCGCACAACTCTATCCATAGCCCACGCCTCGCAACCATACAACATTGTTGGAACCACTATTCCTTCAAACATACCCATTTTTGCTTTCCGAGATAATGTTCTTGACTTCCACACATTCTTCAATGCTCCCATGATTTTCGCCCCCTCCCCCACCCTATGATTCACTATCGCTTCCATGGTTCCATCCGCTGCCAGATCCACTCCCAGATATCTAGAACACTTTACTTCCTCCAATTTTTCTCCATTCAAACTTACCTCCCAATTGACTTGACCCTCAACCCTATTGTACCTAATAACCTTGCTCTTATTCACATTAACTCTTACCTTTCTTCTTTCACACACTTTACCAAACTCAGTCACCAGCTTCTGCAGTTTCTCACATGAATCAGCCACCAGCGCTGTATCATCAGCGAACAACAACATGATTTGGAAGAAACGATCTTTCACGAATCAGTTCATGCGGCTTGGGATCAAGAGCATGCGAACTCAGAAGGCTGGCGACGTGCGCAAGCCCAAGATGGTGCGTTCGCACCCATGTATGCCAAGCGGAAACCAAAACGAGAAGACCTCAGCACACGTAAAAATATCTATGGTAAAAATTTTAGGAAAATCTAGTTTTTCAAAAAATGAAGATTTTAATGAAAATCTGGGAATATGTGGAATTCTATATGGTGATTAAGGATACCGTGTATAAAGACTGCATTTTGTAAAATTAAACGCTTAATGACAATGGTGTTCGGCACGCCCTTCGCCGAGGTCTGCGTTGAGATGCACAACCGTGGTGCCGAGGGCTCGAAGGTCAGCCGCTGGATCCATGTCGGCGATGCGTCCGACACTCCGGACTGGGACGAGAACTACGAGTCCGTGCTGGCCGGGTCGACGACCGATGAGCCGGAGGCAGCGGCATCAGACGACGACTTGTTGTTCATCATGTACACCTCGGGCACAACCGACCTCCCACAAACTCTTGCATTCACCTCCCTAACAACCCCATCCATAAACAAATTAAACAACCATGGAGACATCACACACCCCTGCCGCAAATCTACATTCACAGAGTACCAATCACTTTCCTCTCTTTCTACACGTACACATGCCTTACATCCTCGATAAAAATTTTTCACTGTTTCTAACAACTTGCCTCCCACACCATATGTTCTTAGTACCTTCCACAGAGCATCTCTATCAACTCTATCATATGCCTTCTCCAGATCCATAAATGCTACATACCAATCCATTTGCTTTTCTAAGTATTTCTCACATACATCCTTCAAAGCAAACACCTGATCCACACATCCTCTACCACTTTTGAAACCATACTGCTCTTCCCCATATATATATATATATATATATATATATATATATATATATATATATATATATATATATATATATATATATATATATCCCTGGGGATATAGGAGAAAGAATACTTCCCACGCATTACTCACGTGTCGTAGAAGGCGACTAAAGGGGAGGGGAGCGGGGGGACAGAAACCTTCCCCTCCTTGTAATTTAACTTTAGAAAAGGTGAAACAGAAGAAGGAGTCACGCGGGGAGTGATCATCCTCCCCGAAGGCTTAGATTGCGGTGTCTAAATGTGTGTGGATGTAACCAAGATGAGAAAAAAGGAGATAGGTAGTATGTTTGAGGAAAGGAATATGCATGTTTTGACTCTGAATGAAACGAAGCTGAAGGGTAAAGGGGAAGAGTGGTTTGGGAATGTCTTGGGAGTAAAGTCAGGGGTTAGTGAGAGGACATGAGCAAGGGAAGGAGTAGCACTACTCCTGAAACAGGAGTTGTGGGAGTATGTGATAGAGTGTAAGAAAGTAAATTCTAGATCGATATAGGTAAAACTGAAAGTTTATGGAGAGAGATGGGTGATTATTGGTGCAGATGCACCTGGGCATGAGAAGAAAGATCATGAGAGGCAAGTGCTTTGGGAGCAGCTGAATGAGTGTGTTAGTGGTTTTCATGCACAAGACCGGGTTGTAGTGATGGGTAATTTGAATACAAAGGTGAGTAATGTGACAGTTGAGGGAATAATTGATATACATGGGGTGTTCAGTGTTGTAAATGGAAATGGTGAAGAGTCTGTAGATTTATGTGATGAAAAAGGACTGGTGATTGGGAACACCTGGTTTAAAAAGTGAGATATACATAAGTATACGTATGTAAGTAGAAGAGATGGCCAGAGAGCATTATTGGATTACGTATTAATTGATAGGCGCGCGAAAGAGAGACTTTTGGATGTTAATGTGCTGAGAGGTGCAACTTCAGGAATGTATGCTCATTATCTTGTAGAGGCGAAGGTGAAGATTTGTAGGGGTTTTCAGAAAAAAAAGAGAATTTTGGGGTGAAGAGAATGGTGAGAGTTAGTGAGCTTGGGAAGGAGACTTTTGTGAGAAAGTACCAGAAGAGACTGGGTACAGAATGGAAAAAGGTGAGAACAAAGGAGGTAAGGGGAGTGGGGGAGGAGTGGAATGCATTAAGGGAAGCAGTGATGGCTTACGCAAAAGATGCTTGCGGCATGAGAAGCGTGGGAGGTGGGTTGATTAGAAAGGGTAGTGAACGGTGGGATGAAGAGGTAAGATTATTAGTGAAAGAGAAGAGAGAGGCATTTGGACGATTCTTGCTTGGAAAAAATGCAAATGAGTGAGAGATGTATAAAAGAAAGAGGCAGGAGGTCAAGAGAAAGGTGCAAGAGGTGAAAAAGAGGGCAAATGAGAGTTAGGGTGAGAGAGTATCATTAAATTTTAGGGAAAATAAAAACGCTTTTTGGAAGGAGGTAAATATAGTCCGTAAGACGAGGGAGCAAATGGGAGCTTCAGTGAAGGGGGCTAATGGGGAGGTGATAACAAGTAGTGGTGATGTGAGAAGGAGATGGAGCGAGTATTTTGAAGGTTTGTTGAATGTATTTGATGATAGAGTGGCAGATATAGGGTGTCTTGGTCGAGGTGGTGTGCAAATTGAGAGGGTAAGGGAAAATGATTTGGTAAACAGAGGACAGGTAGTAAAAGCTTTGCGGAAGATGAAAGCCGGTAAGGCAGCAGGTTTGGATAGCATTGCAGTGGAATTTATTAAAAAAGGGGTGACTGTATTGTTGACTGTTTGATAAGGTTACTTAATGTACGTATGATTCATGGTGAGGTGTCTGAGGATTGGCGGCATGCTTACATAGTGCCATTGTTCAAAGGCAAAGGGTATAAAAGTGAGTGCTCAAATTACAGAGGTATAAGTTTGTTGAGTATCCCTGGTAAATTATATGGGGGAGTATTGATTGAGAGGGTGTAGGCATGTACAGAGCGTCAGATTGGGGAAGAGCAGTGTGGTTTCAGAAGTGGTATAGGATGTGTGGATCAGATGTTTGCTTTGAGGAATGTATGTGAGAAATACTTAGGAAAGCATTTATGGATCTGGAGAAGGCATATGATAGAGTTGATAGACATGCTCTGTGGAAGGTATTAAGAATATATGGTGTGGGAGGCAAGTTGTTAGAAGCAGTGAAAAGTTTTTATCGAGGATGTAAGGCATGTTCGTGTAGGAAGAGAGGAAAGTGATTGGTTCTCAGTGAATGTAGGTTTACGGCAGGGGTGTCTGTTGTCTCCATGGTTGTTTAATCTGTTTATGGATGGGGTTATTAGGGAGATGAATGCAAGAGTTTCGGAAAGAGGGGCAAGTATATAGTCTGTTGTTGATGAGAGAGCTTGGGAAGTGAGTCAGTTGTTGTTCGCTGGTGATACAGCGCTGATGGCTGATTCATGTGAGAAACTACAGAAGCTGGTGACTGAGTTTGGTAAAGTGTGTGAAAGAAGACAGTTAAGAGTAAATGTGAATAAGAGCAAGGTTATTAGGTACAGTAGAGTTGAGGGTCAAGTCAATTGGGAGGTAAGTTTGAATGGAGAAAAACTGGAGGAAGTAAAGTGTTTTATATATCTGGGAGTGGACCTGGCAGCGGATGGAACCATGGAAGCGGAAGTGAATCATAGGGTGGGGGAGGGGGCGAAAATATTGGGAGCCTTGAAGAATGTTTGGAAGTCGAGAACATTATCTCGGAAAGCAAAAATGGGTATGTTTGAAGGAATAATGGTTCCAACAATGATGTGTGGTTGCGAGGCGTGTGCTATGGATAGAGTTGTGCGCAGGAGGGTGGATGTACTGGAAATGAGATGTTTGAGGACAATATGTGGTGTGAGGTGGTTTGATCGAGTAAGTAATAATAGGGTAAGAGAGATGTGTGGAAATGAAAAGAGCGTGGTTGAGAGAGCCGAATAGTGTGTTTTGAAATGGTTTGGTCACATGGAGAGAATAAGTGAGGAAAGATTGACCAAGAGGATATATTTGTCAGAGGTGGAGGGAACGAGGAGAAGTGGGAGACCAAATTGGAGGTGGAAAGACGGAATGAAAAAGATTTTGAGTGATCGGGGCCTAAATATGCAGGAGGGTGAAAGGCGTTCAAGGAATAGAGTGAACTGGAACGATGTGGTATACCGGGATCGACGTGCTGTCAATGGATTGATCCAGGACATTTGAAGCGTCTGGGGTAAACCATGGAAAGTTGTGTGGGGCCTGGATGTGGAAAGGGAGCTTTGGTTTCGGTGCATTATTACATGACAGCTAGAGACTGTGAACGTATTGGGCCTTTGTTGTCTTTTCCTAGTGCTCCCTCGCACACATAAGGGGGGGAGGGGGTTGTTATTCCATGTGTGGCGAGTTGGCGATGGGAATAAATAAAGGCAGACAGTATGAATTGTGTAAATATGCATATATGCATATGTCTGTGTTTGTATATATATGTCTACATTGAGATGTATAGGTATGTATATTTGCGTGTGTGGACGTGTATGTATATACATGAGTATGTGGGTGGATTGGGCCATTCTTTCGTCTGTTTCCTTGCGCCACCTTGCAAACGCGTGAGACCGCGACAAAGCAAAATAGATAAATAAAGATATATATATAT
>NC_092227.1:27031188-27036484 GCF_036320965.1 Panulirus ornatus
TTACACATACATTCTTCAAAGCAAACACCTGATCTACATATCCTCTACTACTTTTGAAATCACACTGCTCCTCCCCAATCTGATGCTCTGTACATGCCCTAACCCTCTCAATCAGTACACTCCCAAGCAATTTCCCAAGAATACTCCTACACCTATGTAATTTGGACACTTACCTTTATCCCCTTTGCCTTTCTACAATGGCGATATGCATGTATTCTCCCAATCCTCAGGCACTTCACTATGAGCCATACATACATTAAATATCCGTACCAACCAATCAGGAGCACAGCCACCCCCTTTTACTTAAAAATGTCCACCGCAATACCTTCCAAAACCGCCGACTTGACAGCTTTCATCTTCCACAAATCTTTCACTACCTCATCTATGTTTACCAAACCATTCTCCCTGATCCTCTCACTTCACACCCCACCTCGACCAAAACACCATATATCTGCCACTATATCATCAAAAATATTCAACAACTCTTAAGATACTCTCTCCATTTCCATCTCACTTAATCACTACCTGTTGTAATCTTCCCATTTGCACCCTTCACCGATATTCCCATATGTTCTCTTCTCTTACGCTCTTTATTTACCTCCTTCCTAAGCATCTTTCCATCACCCTAAAATTATGATAATCTCTCAACCCAACACTCATTTGCCCTCTTTTTCAACTTTTGCACCTTTCTCTTGATATGTACCGCTTTCAATTATACATCTCCCAGTCGGTTTCAATACTTCCTTGTAAAATCGTCCAAACGCCTCTCTGTTCTCTTTCACTAACAATCTTACTTCTTCAATACACCATTCATTACCTTTTCAAATCTGCCCTACTCCCACCTTTCTCATATATATATATATATATATATATATATATATATATATATATATATATATATATATATATATATATATATATATATATATATATATATATATATATATATATATATATATATATATATATATAAATATATATATATATATATATACATATATATATGTATATATATATATATATATATATATATATATATATATATATATATATATATATATATATATATATATATATATATTTTTTTTTTTTTTTTTTTTTTTGCTTTGTCGCTGTCTCCCGCGTTTGCGAGGTAGCGCAAGGAAACAGACGAAAGAAATGGCCCAACCCACCCCCACACACATGTATAATACATACGTCCACACACGCAAATATACATACCTACACAGCTTTCCATGGTTTACCCCAGACGCTTCACATGCCTAGATTCAATCCACTGACAGCGCGTCAACCCCGGTATACCACATCGCTCCAATTCACTCTATTCCTTGCCCTCCTTTCACCCTCCTGCATGTTCAGGCCCCGATCACACAAAATCTTTTTCACTCCACTCCATATGTTCTCTTCTCTTACGCACTTTATTTACCTCCTTCCTAAGCATCTTTCCATCACCCTAAAATTATGATAATCTCTCACACCAACACTCATTTGCCCTCTTTTTCAACTTTTGCACCTTTCTCTTGACATGTACCGCTTTCAATTATACATCTCCCAGTCGGTTGCAATACTTCCTTGAAAAATCGTCCAAACGCCTCTCTGTTCTCTTTCACTAACAATCTTACTTCTTCAATACACCATTCATTACCTTTTCAAATCTGCCCTACTCCCACCTTTCTCATATATATATATATATATATATATATATATATATATATATATATATATATATATATATATATATATATATATATATATATATATATATATATATATATATATATGTATGTATATATATATATATATATATATATATATATATATATATATATATATATATATATATATATATATATATATATATATATATATGTATATATATAAATATATATATATATATTTTTTTTTTTTTTTTTGCTTTGTCGCTGTCTCCGGCGTTTGCGAGGTAGCGCAAGGAAACAGACGAAAGAAATGGCCCAACCCACCCCCACACACATGTATAATACATACGTCCACACACGCAAATATACATACCTACACAGCTTTCCATGGTTTACCCCAGACGCTTCACATGCCTTGATTCAATCCACTGACAGCGCGTCAACCCCGGTATACCACATCGCTCCAATTCACTCTATTCCTTGCCCTCCTTTCACCCTCCTGCATGTTCAGGCCCCGATCACACAAAATCTTTTTCACTCCATCTTTCCACCTCCAATTTGGTCTCCCTCTTCTCCTCGTTCCCTCCACCTCCGACACATATATCCTCTTGGTCAATCTTTCCTCACTCATTCTCTCCATGTGCCCAAACCATTTCAAAACACCCTCTTCTGCTCTCTCAACCACGCTCTTTTTATTTCCACACATCTCTCTAACCCTTACGTTACTTACTCGATCAAACCACCTCACACCACACATTGTCCTCAAACATCTCATTTCCAGCACATCCATCCTCCTGCGCACAACTCTATCCATAGCCCACGCCTCGCAACCATACAACATTGTTGGAACCACTATTCCTTCAAACATACCCATTTTTGCTTTCAGATATAATGTTCTCGACTTCCACACATTCTTCAAGGCTCCCAGGATTTTCGCCCCCTCCCCCGCCCTATGATCCACTTCCGCTTATATGGTTCCATCCGCTTCCAGATCCACTCCCAGATATCTAAAACACTTTACTTCCTCCAGTTTTTCTCCATTCAAACTTACCTCCCAATTGACTTGACCCTCAACCCTACTGTACCTAATTACCTTGCTCTTATTCACATTTACTCTTAACTTTCTTCTTTCACACACTTTACCAAACTCAGTCACCAGCTTCTGCAGCTTCTCACAAGAATCAGCCACCAGCGCTGTATCATCAGCGAACAACAACTGACTCACTTCCCAAGCTCTCTCATCCCCAACAGACTTCATACTTGCCCCTCTTTCCAAAACTCTTGCATTCACCTCCCTAACAACCCCATCCATAAACAAATTAAACAACCATGGAGACATCACACACCCCTGCTGCAAACCTACATTCACTGAGAACCAATCACTCTCCTCTCTTCCTACACGTACACATGCCTTACATCCTCGATAAAACCTTTTCACTGCTTCTAACAACTTGCCTCCCATACCATATATTCGTAATACCTTCCACAGAGCATCTCTATCAACTCTATCATATGCCTTCTCCAGATTCACAAATGCTACATACAAATCCATTTGCTTTTCTAAGTATTTCTCGCATACATTCTTCAAAGCAAACACCTGATTCACACATCCTCTACCACTTCTGAAACGACACTGCTCTTCCCCAATCTGAGGGCTCTACACATGCCTTCACCCTCTCAATCAATACCCTCCCATAAAATTTTACCAGGAATACTCAACAAACTTATACCTCTGAAATATATATATATATATAAAATTTTATAATTATATATATATATATATATATATATTATTTATATATATTAAAAATATTATCTTTATCATTATCATTATTAATCATTATCTTTGTCGCTGTCCCCCGCGTCAGCGAGGTAGCGAAAAGGAAACAGACGAAAGAATGGCCCACCCACATGCACGTCTACACACGCAGAAGTACATACCTATACATTTCAACGTATACAAATATACCATACACAGACATATACATATATACATATGTACATAATTCATACTTGCTGCCTTATTCATTCCCGTAGCCACCCACCGCACATGAAAAGACAATCACATCCCCGCATAGCGCGAGGTAGAGCTAGGAAAGACAACAAAGGGCCCCACTCGTTCACACTTAATTCTCTAGCTGTCACATATAATTGCACCGGAAACCACAGCTCCCTTTCCACATCCCGGCCCAAAAAATTTTCCATGGTTTACCCCCGACGCTTCACATGCCCTGCTTCAATCCATTGACAGCACGTCAACCCCGGTATACCACATCGTTCCAATTCACTCTATTCCTTGCCGCCTTTCACTTTCCTGCATGTTCAGGCCCGATGGCTCAAAATATTTTTCACCTCATCTTTCCACCTTAATTTAGTCCCCACACTTCTACTCATTCCCTCCATTTCTGACACATATATCCTCTACGTCAAACTTTCCTCATATCATTTTACATGTGACCAAAAACCCTTACAAATACCCTTTTCTGCTCTCTCCGACAGATTCTTTTTATTACCACACATTGTCCTCAAACATCTCATTTCCAACACATCCACCCTCCTCCGCACAACTCGTCTATAGTCCACGCCTCGCAAACAAATAACATTGTTGGAACCACTGTTCCTTAAAAAATACCCGTTTTCCCCTTTCCGAGATAATGTTCTCGCCTTCCACAAATTTTATAACGCTCTCAGAACTTTTCCCCCTACCCACCGTGTGACTCACTTCCGCTTCCATGGTTCCATCCGCTGCCAAATGCTCTCCCAGATATATAAAACATATCATTGGGTTCAGTTTTTCTCCATTCAAACTTAACCTCTCAATTGACTTGTTCCCAACCCTTCGTACCTAATAACCTTCCTCTAATTCACATTTTCTCTCAGCTTTTTTCTTTCACACACTTCACCAACTCATCACCATCTTCTGCAGTTTTCATCCGGATCACCACCAGCGCTGTATCATCAGCGAATAACACCTAACTCACTTCACAAACTTTTTTCATCCCCAACAGATCATACTTGCCCCCATCTCCAAAAATCTTGCGTTCACCTCCCTAACAACCCATCCCAAAAACAGACTAAAAAACAATGGAAAACACACTACCCCTGCTGCAAACCTACATTCACTGAGAACCAATCATTTCCTCTCTTCCTACACGTACACATTCCTTACCTCCTCGATTTAAAAAATTTTCCCCTGCTTCTAACAACTTGCTTCCCACACCATATATCCTTAATACCTTCCACAGAGCATCTCTGTCAACTCTATCATATGCCTTTTCCAGATCCATAGATGCTACATACAAATCCATTTGTTTTTTAAGTAATTTCATATACATTCTTCAAAGCAACACCTGATCCCCACATCCTCTACCATTCTGAAACACACTGCTCTTCCCCAGTTGGTGCTCTGTAATGCCTTCACCCTCTCAGTCAATACCCCCCCATTTAATTTCCTAGGATATTCAACAAACTTATACCTCTGTAATTTGAGCACTCACTTTTATCGCCTTTTCCTTTGTACAATGGCACTATGCAAGAATTCCGCCAATCCTCAGGCACCTCACCATGAGTCATACATACATTAAAAAAACCTTACCAACCTGTCAACAATACAATCAACCCCTTTTTTTAAAAAATTC